>NW_020837968.1:15740847-16012830 GCF_003676395.1 Aethalodelphis obliquidens | reverse complement strand
AGGCTCCGGATGCGCAGGCTCAGCGGCCATGGCTCACGGGCCCAGCCGCTCCGCGGCATGTGGGATCTTCCTGGACCAGGGCACAAACCCATGTCCCCTGCATTGGCAGGTGGACTCTCAACAACTGCACCACCAGGGAAGCCCAGTCATAACCTCTTTTGATGACCTTGTCAAGCCTACCCTCTCTGCCTGACGTTCCTTAATCTGACTCTGGTTCCCACCACTCCTGACACAGACTGTCCACACCATCATGCCCCATCTCTGGTGTTCCTTCCATGCTCCCAATTCCTGTTATGGCTGTTGTTTCCTCAGTGCCTCTACCCCAACTGCTGTCTTTGTAAAGTGTGTCTTCTTTCTCAGCTCTGCCCAACTACTAATTATTCTTCTGGCTTGGCTAAATGTCTCTTTTTCCATAAAACCTTCTAGGACTGTTCCAGACCTCACTGACCCCTCCTTTTTCTGAACACCAATTCCTGCCTGTGAAACATTTTGACTCTTTGTTGCTCAACAAATGTCACATGTGGGTGAATCCCATTTGCCCATCCAGCTTGTGAACATTTTCAAGTCAGGTCGCAAATCTTTTGCTTCTTTGAGAATCTCATAGCGTCTAGTGTGGTGCTTGATACAAAGTGGATGAGTAATATATAATTATTGATGGATTGATCCTATATGCACTATGGACATTTAAAAAAATAAATTTATCTATTTATTTTTAGCTGCATTGGGTCTTTGTTGTTGCACGTGGGCTCTCTCTAGTTGCAGCTGGCAGAGGCTACTCTTCATTGTAGTACACGGGCTTCTCATTGCGGTGGCTTCTCTTGTTGCAGAGCAAGGGCTCTAGGTGCGTGGGCTTCAGTAGTTGTGGCATGCAGACTCAGTAGTTGTGGCACACAGGCTTAGTTGCTCTGTGGCATGTGGGATCTTCCTGGACCAGGGATCAAACCCATGTCCTCTGCATTGGCAAGCGGATTCTTAACCACTGCACCACCAGGGAAGTCCCCACTATGGACATATTTAAAGGACTTGGCTATTGACCATCTTGCATGCATTAGAAGGAAGACTCCTTGAGGGCAGCAATAAAGCCTTCTTCATATGTGTGGCTTCCACTCAGTTGTCCCAACCTTGCCCTTGGATCAATAATTATTGAACTTCTGATAGGTATTCAGCCCATTCATTATAGTGCATTATCATTTAGATGCCCCATGATTTAGAGGCTGATGGGGGGTCAATAAAATTATTATCAACAAAGCAAGCTAAGGTCTTGGTCCCCGCTGTACGTGAACCTGTGGGAGTGTGTCCTCCCTCTGCTGGGCTTCAAGGATGGAGCAGATCCCATCATCCCAAGGACCTGAAGAGGATGCCCATTTTCCTCTGGGCTATGTGTTCTCTCTTGTCCATTCTGCAAATGAGGTATGAAAATAATAGGCTGTTTTTATTTCTCCCCCTGCAACCTTGAAAATAATGAGCATATGTTTCTAATTCTGCCTGGGATAAAAGGAGAGGTTGAAATTGTCCTCTCTGGTGAGGAAGATTCAGTGTTTCTCTTGCCACCTCCTAAAGTGACGTTCTTGCTTAGAGCACTCCTGACTCAGGGGCTATTTTTGAAGCTGTCATTTCAAAGGAGGCTAGCCTTTGGGTTATGCTCCTTAGAAGTCTGAATAAAAGCATTAGCTCTGTTTCCTCCCTATATTATGTGCTATTGACTACAACTTTGTTGATCTGGAGGATGACTGTCCAAAATCGTGAACAATCTATCCTTTGTATATTTCTACTGCACCCTTCCTTCTCCTGTTGCCATGCCTTCCTAGTGCCTTCTTTCTCCGGGTATCTCCAGGATGTTTTCCCCCACAACTGTCTAGGACTCCATTACAACATCCATTTGTAATGGAAGGGTTGTATGTTCCCAACCTTCTTATCCACCTTCTTCCCAATTTAAAACTTACCTAACTTATGCTTCATTCTCTCAGGGCCTGCTCTCTGCTAAGTCTGACCTGATTACGTGTCATGTCATGGTTTTTAATGGCTTCGTGAGACACTTTTTAAACAGAACTTCCTGGTGAAATGCAAGGAGGTACTCTAAGTCACAAGATAATCCTGACATTTCCTCTTCGAGAATCAATTTTATTCAGTGGCAGGTGATTTTAAATATCTTAGAAAACTAAGATGGATGCTGACAAACTGCGAAATAGAAGGCAAAGTTCAAGTGAAAGTTTAAGTTAAAGCATGAGACAATAAATTTGTGCTCTTTGTGGGGTGTTCTGGGCCTCTACTCTCACAGGTTTTAGTGCCTGAAAACTTTGGAGGTGGAAACCTAAAAAGCATTTTGTAAACACTTCCTGGCATAAGGGGAAGATTGTGCAGAAAAGCAAACCAAAAGGGTCAGGTGAGTTCAGGGCATTAGTGAATCAAAGACTGAGTCAGTTCATATCCCAGGGGCAAAGCAACCAAGACTTGTACAGAAATTGCTGGAAGAAACTTGGAGTCCAGCAAGGTGGATGCTAGAATTAAATCAGGAAGGAAGGAAAGATTGAAAATTGGGAAACAAAGTCAAAGTCTGGAGGACTCTCAGCTGGTTCTGTTGAATTCAACTGCTCTGCATGGGGTGGCTTTTCTCCCAGATGACTTAAAGGAATGCTCTTCACATTGTGCACATATGCTCATGAAGGTTCACAAAGACTTTCCAGAGAACTTTTAAGGGAATCAATATCAATATCTTCAATTCCTACACATGTTCTCTCCTAAAATTTCTCTCTCTTAAAACAGGCCTGTAGTGTTTCTCTCCTACCTTCTTATTTACAAGCACCCTGCTTCCACTTTACAAAGTAAATGAATAACTTTCTCCCATTCGGAGTCTTTCCCTGGGGCTCAAAACTGAAGGAGGACTAAATTGAGTTTAGTCCTAAGACCATTAAAATAAATGTTGATTGTAGATTATTATATGATTTTTGACCTATACTCAGAACATCAGATAGAGTGACTTTGCTGTAACTAAACTTCCATTCTCATCTACCTATCATCTATCTATCTATCTATCTATCTATCTATCTATCTCATATATATGAACAAATTTTTTAGTGCTTTTGTCTATAAAAAAAAGTAGAAATATAACTGATTTTTACAACATAATTTTCAAAAAGGAAAAATCCTGACATACATATATACAGGCAATCATAAATGTTGTAATGAATCTGCTAATAGATGCAATACTGCTTATAATCTTCTAAGGCAATGGAATCTAATGTTTGGATTCATGTTTTCTAAAAAGCAGAAATCAATTGTATCTCTGTTGGACAGAATTAGTTTACATTTTCTATGGACAAGAATAATTTTTATTACTTTCAATGTGTTACAGTTTGCAGAGTTGTAAAGTAAACTGTCAAAGACAACCAAAGTCATGTAACCCTATAGAATCAGATAACCTTCGTGGGAGCAGGGGCATCTTTCTAGGCAACACACAGATTTTCATTGAAAGAACACCCCAAAATCTCTTTTGCCCATGTCAAAATCTTTCACAATTTTCCTAAACAGATCCTAAACTCTGTCTCAGTCTAGCTATAAGTAATTTTATCCACATATAGAAGACCTAATTGAAAAAAACCAGCCTCATCAATCTTATGAAGAGATGTAATTTTAAAAATGACATTTGTTTAATAATTAGTTAGTGAAAATTTTAATATATTCATGTTCTTTTGATCAATTTTATATTAATAAATATAACAATAACTCAATCCAGGAGAAAATTTAAAAACTCTTAAAGCCTTATAGTTATCAAATACTTAAACATATTTTATTGCAGTGAATTATGGTAAAACACTTTTATGCAAATAAAATATTATATTAATTAGGATAAAAACTTGCAGAGAAATAGAAAGAAACTAAAATCAAGGAGGAAAAGGAGTGTTGCAAATATTCTGACATAAAGGGTTGCTCATTTATTTAAAAAAAATGGATAATGGTGGCTATTAAATTGTTACTTAAATTCCATCTCATACTTACAAGACTAATATTAGTATTTATCTTAAAATATTAATATTTATAACATCCCATAAATCACACCCTTTGTGATTCTAAACTTATGATGAAAAATTTTAGATGTCAACTAAAAAAATACATAGATATTCAAAAACTTTTTAGGGAGCATGCAAATGAACGTTTGAAGAGGAGTGTTATAAAGAAACCAGTTGGCATCTAATAGGAATATTAACATTTTAATTTTGATAGTTTCTTTCAATATAGAAGTTGCATACAGGTAACATCATGATATTTTCCCTCAGTGCCAATGGCAGACATTGCTAACTGATCACAGAATTCTTTGTTGTAGAGCCTGAAAGTGACCTCAGTATTTCAACACAGTGCTTGACATAGTCACTACTTTGCTCTATAGTCATCTCCTTTGCTCCATGGAGTATCATTTGAAAATCAGGGTCCCCCCTCTAGGATTTATGGCTAGAACCTGACGCTCACTCCCAGCTTTCTAGGATGGACCTCACATGACTTGGGAAGTCAAGCACCCCAAGTCTGGAACTTGACTTTCCATCCCCCTTCCCAGCACTGAGCACTTTGCCCATGCTCTGTGGCTCAACTGCAAAACCAGAGGTTGAAGTAGTTCTTGAGATCCGGAAGTAGGTCTTGAAGAGCCTTCAAGGCAGTGTTTCACTTGTCTGTATGATTGTTTGCCTGATTAAGGTCAGGAAAGACTGTAAGTTTTGGACCTGGTACTTCTCTGATCCTTCTCTATTTATGACAATAATGACATTGTTTCAGTGGCCCCATCATGAAATGGGACTGACTACTTTTTCTTATTTTAAGGAAATGTCAAAAGACAAACAAGATTTTATCCATTAGTTCTCTAGTTAAAACCAGATGTAAACCTCTGATACTATAACTTTTTTATGCCAGACAAGGACTGAGTGTTCATATGGACCTGAGGGCAGACACAGGAATCCAAAGAATCGCTAAGAGAAGTAGTGCAGGTATTTGTGAGTGGACCTCTGATTAGAAGTGCCTTATCGTTAGTGGGATAAATAGGCATATTATATTACCTATGTACATATATATAAATTTGCAAATATATATACATTTGTGTAATGGAAACCATATATTTTAGAATAAGCAAGAGGTACCTTAAGTGCAAAAATCCCCATAAGGCATCACCAGTGAGTAAAAACTCAGAGATTGTGATTCGTTATTACAGAGCATTTCATGCTCCCTTAAATGAATCTGATCTAGATATATAAACAAAAACTGAGTTATGAAATGTGTTAAAAGATTAGACCCTAAATTCATGAGAATGGTCTTATGACTAAGTATGCCCGTGTGTGTACACATATGCATGTGTGTGTGTGTGTGTGTGTGTGTGTGTGGTATGTGTCTGACTTTACGGGGGTCTTGGGGGAAGGGGAGCTCCAGAGAGTAGGCTATAGAGGATGCTTCATCTTTTATTCTGTTTTATTTCTTTTTATCATTTAGGGAGTCATGTAACAAAATGCTAATTTTTAATTGAGTGGAGAAACTATGGGTGTTTTTTGTCTAGTTTAGTTTTCTTTCTTTTTACTTTCTGTATTTTTATACTTCCTCAAATACAAATTATTAAGAAAAAAACCCTCAATTTTGAGTGAAGCTCTGCGTTTCTAAATTCCATCATATTTTGTCTTGTCCAACTTGTTACCTGCTGTTGTCATCTTCTTAGTGTCTATTGGACTCTATACACTGACTTCCTATTTTCAATAACCCCTTTGGACACCTGATATTCTTTCTCTTGTAGAAGAGTTGCCACCATCAGACAGACTTTGATCACATGAAACTGAACTGCTGGGAATACCTTGTACCTAGCTTCCTTTCCAGGGTAGAGAGGCTCAGAAGCAGGTGGCTGCCTCAGGTTAGAGCAGTAAATCTTGGGTGTCTGAGGAAGAGGGCTCTGCCAATGTGAGTGTAGACGTCACTCTGGCACAGAGCTGGGTGCCTTAGGGCTGCGTCTGGGGAATGGGACACTCTTTTCTTTTAATGTCTGAAGGGCTGGTCTGGCTGTTTGGAGTTAATGTTGCTTGGACCTACAGGTTTTAAAAACGTGCCTTCTCCAAAGCCATCTGCAGAATGAGAGACACAAAGAACAATGAAGTGGGACTAAAACTGCTCTTCAACAATGGTTTGGGGTAGGGATGGCTGTAGTAGATGACCTCTTAAAGTACTTTCACAGGTAAGGGATTTTAGAGTTGGAAGGGACCTTAATGGAAAGTAAATTCTCCAATCCAAACTCCTCATTATCTGAATGAGGAAACTCCAGCCTGGAAAGGTTGAAGTGACCTTCCTCAGGTCACACTGCTAGTTTCTGGCCAGCCAGGGCACTGGACATAAATATGTCACTAAAAAGACAGGACTTGTTGAATCCATCTGTTACCATTGCATTTTTTCTACTTTTATCATTGTTATTATTTTAACAAAATTTATTTTATATTGGAGTATAGTTGATTAACAATGTTGTGTTAGTTTCAGGTGTACAGCAAAGTGATTCAGTTAATGAAAAAGAATAGATACCACTGCATCTTTTTTATTTAGCAGAATCCATTATGTCCACATTAGAAAAGTTACATTAATATGGACTATTAACTGGAATGTGGAAACAACCTCATTAGAGAGAAGTGGACATTGCAATGACACCTGTTACGATGTTTTCTCATCTGTAAAATGAGAGCATTGCAGCAGATGAACTTTAAGTCCCTTTCTCCTTGAAAGTCTCTGAGCTCTCGCTCACGTGATTGAGGATTACAGTTGCTGTTAAGACACATCTTAGGCACCTATGTGAGTGCCTTTGGGAGCATTTGGTTTGGAGTTTGGAGACCAAATTCTACTTCTGTCTCTTATTTGTCTTGTCACCATGGGTGACTCACCTCTCTAAACTCAGTTTTCTCATCGGTAAATTGGGAATAATGTTATCTTCCTTGTTTATCTCCTGGGTTCCTCATCCTAACTAAGGAACACTGAAGACAACTTGAGTGACGATTTTCTCAATTCTCTTAACCTTGGTACATAGATAGTACCATGAGAAGGAGAGAAGTCATGTGTATGCTTGTATATATGAAGGCGTCTGCCCTTTAACCTTAAGAGCATAACTGCCTCCCAGAACCCTAGTTGGGAAGGGCCACTTACAACAAACTATATGACATGTACAACATGATAAAAATGTAAGAGATTATTTTCCTTCGTATCCAACTCTTATCCTTGTTAATTCTATATTCAAATCCCTTGTCTGAAGAGTAGGGGTGAGAGTCTCACGGTTCCCCTGTTCTGAGGATGAGGTGGCCTGTCCGATGGGGGCAGGTTAGGAGTGGATGGTGGGGATGGCTCCTTATCATTCTAATCCAAACTTCAGCTGTCCCGTAGTGGCTTTGTTCTCCTCAACTTTACTCCTTTCCATGAAGAACTTAGGTAGTAAAAACTACCTGGGTTTGAGATTGGCTGGCAAATTAAGTAAAGCTCATGGGGAGGGACGGGAAACCTTTGGCTTGTAGACTTCTTTTCATGAAGCCCTTAAAGCAAGTCCCTCTGACAGTCCTTGTGTGGGCCTGATCCTAGACTAGGTGACCTTAAAATAATAAGTTGGTGATGTAGACATTAAAGTAGTCACTTTATAAATAAAGGAAACTGAGGATCAGATTGTTAAGCACTTGCTCAAGTTAGTGGGTAGGACTATGGCCTGCCCACACTCTGGGGGCATCATTCACAGTGCAGTTTGTGAATGGCGCCCCCTGGAGGTGACAGTGTGATGCTCTCTGGAGTAGTGCCATAGACTGCGAGCGGGAGAAGGGAGATGTAAATCCAACTCCATGTGACCTAAGTTCTGTTCTGAGCCACTATGGCATGTGCTGTCCCTTCCCCATGAAAGATTGGATCTAAATGATTGATGAGGTGGGAGTGGGCAGCACTTACTTATCTCTTAATCCATGTGTGATCTATGTGTGGAGACTGATTGAGCTGGGCCACTGAGAAAGCCAGTCTGACCACAGTAGGGGGCTCTGAAAGACAGACTAGTGGTTGAGAACTTGGGGGAGGTGTGGGTGTTTGTGTGTCTGTGTGTTTGTGTGTGTAACTGGGGTTCCATCTGTCAGGGCTATGATTTTTAAGGAGAGAGATCAGAAAACCCTAGGATATGGAATCGGTCAGAACTGTGAATCTCCCAGTGAACTATCTTCCTATCTCCATGTCTCATTATAATTTGTGTGTGTGTGTGTGTGTGTGTGTGTGTGTGTGTGTGTGCATGTGCTGAAACTGAAGTTCTGCACACACAGTGGACATACTGTGGAGAAGAAAGGGTGCAATGGAGTGTGCAAGAGGCACCTCTCTATGGTTACCCACCCCTGGCAGGCCAAGTAGATGCATTGTCTGTGAGGTGGGAAGAGACTCATAAAGACAGCGCCCTATTTTTCCGAGTGACCACATAGAGCTTTGAACAAAGAACAGGGTTGGGAGTCAGAAGACTTGGGTATTGGCTGAGTCATCTTGGGAAATATGCTGAACCTGTGTGAATTCTAGGCCCCTCAAGAAAAGGATGAGGAAGATGATACCCCTATTCACTGGACAGACATAAAATACCAGCTTTCCCACAGTTGGCCTGTGACAGAGCGATCCACACGTCATGCTTTAGAAGAGGAAATGGCCTGAGTTCTTTTGAGTGGTCTGGTTTTTTGAAAGAACTTTTCTAGGTATAGGCCCCTTTCTCATCACCTCTCCACTGTCATATAGACTCCTAAACTGACATAGCACGTTGAGGATACCTCCTCTCCTGAAACGTATCCTTCAATTATGCATCGTTCTAAGTATGCCCTTCAATGTAATGCAGTTAAAAAAGAGACTGTGCTTTGCCATTCAGTCTAAATGCTCATTAGAGATCTCTCTCCTTGAAACATCTCACATTTAGATTGGATTTGATTTTGGAGATTATGGAAGCAAAGACACTGTGAATAGCATAGTTGTTACCTTAGGGCACTGGGGGGATCGCCAGGGCTGTGATATCATATGCTGGGCACACTGCACTGTGCTGTGTATGCAGGGCTGGCTCCTTGCTGGCTCATTGGAGGTGTTAGTTTTAACCCACAATTTCCCTTTGCTCTTCTGCAGTGAGAATTAGTTAAAGCTTTTTCACAGGGGGGTGGGACCGTGAGTGAACATACTTCTATTTAAGCTGAATTTCACAAAGTGTAGCTAAGTAATTCCCATCTTCCCACCTGACAAAGCACAAAAGATCCTCATGGTTTCCCCCTTCCCCTAGGTCATGGGCAAACACCTGACTGCCCTCCAGGTGGCTGCTGTTTTCCTGAAGGTAGTTCATAGGTGGACGAATTATTCTTCTGGACTGCTGTGGCTGCTGGTTGAGGGGTGGATTGTGTGACCCAAATCGAGCTAGTGTGTTCTTCTTCCCTCTCCTTTTCTGGAAGTTTTTACAAATCCTAGCAGTTTGATACCACTCTCGAATTGTTTGGGAGCCATCCCATTGGAGGGCAGGAAGACAGGGCAGACAACTTCTCAAAGCCCACTTCCTTAAATGGCTCCCCTCCAGACCTAAACCTAGGAGATGAGCAAGGAAGTTCACGATCGCATCTTGGCTTCTGTAGATAATCAGCTTAAGAAGGTCTTCTTGAGAGTTCTCTCTCAAGCCTCTTAAGAATCAGTTTAGCCTTGGGCTTCCCTGGTGGTGCAGTGCTTAAGAATCCGCCTGCCAATGCAGGGGACACGGGTTCGAGCCCTGCTTAGCAGAGCAGCTAAGCCTGTGCACCATGACTACTGAGCCTGAGCTCTAGAGCCCTCGAGCCACAACTACTGAGCCCACGTGCTGCAGCTACTGAAGCCCGCACACCTAGAGCCCGAGCTCCGCAACAAGCGAAACCAACACAATGAGAATCCTGCGCACCACATCGAAGGGTAGTCCCCGCTCGCCGCAACTAGAGAAAGCCTGCGCACAGCAACGAAGACCCAACACAGCCAAAAATAAATAAATTAAAAAAAAAGGAGACTCAGTTTAGCATCAGTCTGAAACCAAATCCCTACACTTATGAACTGAGTGTGTGTCCTTCCCTTAAGGAACTACGGGAAGCTGCTGCTGAAGGGAGGCGAGTCTCCAGGGGCTTTCTGTTTGGAGGGGTTACCTCTGCTCCTTGGGGTTAAGACCCCACTTGCCTGGTCCCAACAGAACATCAATAATTCATCGTCTTCACAAACACAGCAGCTCTGGGCAGACATGGCCTCTGTGTGTGTGGCTGACGATGGGGTCAGGAAGGCATATTGTTCAGGTAGTCAGCCCCTTGGGTGGGAAAGTCTCAGCAGAGGGGCAGGGGACAGATGGATCAAATCAGGACAGAGACATGGCTCTGCTCCTAACCTGTGGCTGTGCTTGGTCTCACAGGGCTTGTGGAAGCTCTCACTGCGGATATATGAAGCCTGTAATTTTTTTCAAGTTTTTAATTGAAGTATAGTTGATTTACAATATTGCGTTAGTTTCAGGTGTACAGCAAAGCAATTCAGAGAGATATATATGTATATGTATATGTATATGTATATATATGTGTGTGTGTGTATATATATATATATACATATATTCTTTTTCAGATTCTTTTCCATTATAAGTTATTACAAGTTGTTGAATATAGTTCCCTATGCTATACAGCAGGTCCTTGTTGTTTATCTATTTTAGATATAATAGTGTGTATCTCTTAATCCCAAACTCCTAGTTTATCCCAACCCCCCACCCCTTCCCCTTTGGTAACCATAAGTTTGTTTTCTATGTCTGTGAGTCTGCTTCTGTTTTGTAAAACATTCATTTGTATCTTTTTTTAGATTCCACAAATAAGTGATGTCATATGATATTTGTCTTTTTCTGTCTGACTTACTTCACCTAGTATGATCATCTCTAGATCCATCCACGTTGCTGCAGATGTGAAGCCTGTATTTTTGATGGTGCTGTATTTCAAACAGGGTTGTTATGGATTGAACTGTGCCCCTCCCCTGCCCCTACGTTCGTATGTTAAAGCCCTAACTCCCAGTGTAATTGTTTTTTGAGGACATGGCTTTTAAAGAGGTAATTAGGGTTTGTGAGGTTGTAAGGGTGGGACCCTAATCCACTACGACTGGTGTCCTTATAAGAAGTAGAAGGGACACCTGGGACGTGCACGCCACGTGCAAAGGCCTTGAGAAAAGGCCACGTGAGACACAGCAAGAAGGCCACCATCTGCAAGACCAAGAGGGAGGCCTCAGGAGAAACTAACTCTGCTGATACCTTGATGTTGGATTTCCAATCTCCAGAACTGTGAGAAAATAAATTTCTATTTTTAAGCTCCCTAGTCTGTGGTATTTTGTTATGGCAGCTGAGTGGACTAATATATGTGTCAATCCACTCCTCTCTCAGTTCATGCTATCAAATGCCTTTAGGAATTCTCAGCATTCAGGTACCCACTTCTGTTGTGATCATCATGGTCTATCCTACAGAGGCAGTAGAGGGCCCTATGGCTGGAGCACAGGTGCAGAGCCACACTGATTGGATTCAAATCCTGCCTCCACCGTTCACTAGCATTGTGATCTTCAGCAAGCTATTTAACTTCTCCGGGCTTCCATTCATTCATCTGTAAATTAAGGATCATAGTAGTACCAACCACAAAGGGCTGTTGAAAGGATTAAATAAATTAATCAGTGAAAACTGCTTAGAAGAGCACTTTATACATAGCAAATGCTCAATAAATTCTTCTCATGATCATCATTTCTGGTGTGTTCCTGTGTGGTTGTGGCCCCACTATATTCTAAGCGTTATGAGGAAAACAATGGTGGCTGTTTTATATAGTCTAGGCACCTAGCACATATTTCATTCACCAAATATTTATTGAGCACTGACTCTGTGCCAGGCATGGTCCCAGGCTTGGGGATCAATGATGCGTAAAGGCAGACTCAGTTCCTGCTCTTAAAGTGCCTACAGTTGACATACCTTTGGTGGTACGAAAGTATTTGTTGAAATAAATGGATTATACTTTTGTTGTGTCTGTAAATCCAGTCTTGGTAAGGTAGGCCGAAGGAAAAGAGCTAAGGCTTTGGAGTCAGAGAGATCTGAGTTTAAATTTTGGCTCAGTGACTTTCCAGCTGTGTGACTTTGGAGAAGTTTCTTCACTTTTCTGTTCATCAGTTTTCTCATCTGTAAAATGAAGATCAAAGTGCTACCTCATAGGTTTGTTGTGAGGAATAAATGACAAAAAGTGCCTAGTATTAAAACATCTCCTGCGCTTCTTCAGCCAGAGCTCTTGCTATGTGGGGATACCCCCTCTCTCCATTCCTCTAGAGCTTCTATACTGTTAAAATGGAGCAAGATCTGAGGATCCAAAGGTTGGCACTAAACTATTCACTCACTCATTCATTCATTGGCTCCTTCATTCAACCAATGCTCATCAAATTCCACCTATGGCTTAGGATTGCTCTAGCCACTAGAAACATTGCCGTGGACAATCTAAATCCTTGCCGTCAAAAAACTTACGTTCTAAGTGAATACACACAATAAAAAAGTAAACAAATGGGTACTATAATTCATGTAATGTTAAATGCTATGAAGAAGATGGCAAATAAAACACAGCTCCTCAAATGGTAATGATTTTGGTTAGGATCACGGTAGGGGACCATGTCCTGGTATTTTGGTTGAGACATTCTCCAACATTCTTCTCTCTCTTATGTCACTTATGGGAAAGGACGTGCTGATGAACTTTGGCTGACCCCCAGGGCCCAGAAGATTCACTGGGTACAGATTGATCTGGAGATTCCTCACCCCTAGGTTATTCTTTAACATTTGGGGGAGCTCTCAAAAATCTACAGCATATCAAGAGACTCATCGGCTCACTCTAGTTCAGGGGTAGAAGTCCCAGCCTTGTCCTGAGAGTATGACCCTGGGAAGAATGTGGGCTTCCCAGTTCTGCATCGGAAGAGAAGATCATCTGGGGTGAAGTAGACAGATTGGTGCCCTTTCCATCTCTCTTTTTGGAGGAGGAGAAAGAAAATGGATTAGGAAAGATGAGATGCTAACTCTCGATCCTTCTTCTTCAAGAATCTGAAGGTTTGTGTTCATAGTTCATTAATTACTTGTTGAATGCTAGTCTTCCCCAGTAGGTGATAAGATCCTGAGGCCAGTGACCACATCTGTCAGCCTTGTTCACTTTTGTACTTGATAAATATGTATCGAATTGAATGGAATCATGTACTTTTTAGGGATGTTACTAAATACTACTAAACCAGAATTGCGTTTGGAGGCTGCAGTTATTCCATAAGATGTTTATTGGATGAGCCCTGTCACAGGCTGGGGACTCCAGGAAGCAGAGTCAGAGAGGGAGTTTAACTTACAGGATGGTTATTAAGGAGTGCTCTTGGCATCAACATCCAAGGAAGGGAGGGGAAAGGGAGAATATTAGGGGACTAGAGGGAGTGTATTCCTTAATAGAGGAATATTAGGGGGCTAGAGGGAGTGTATTCCTTAATAGAGGGCCTAGAGGGAGTGTATTCCTTAAAAAGGTGGGTGTATTCCTTCTTACTTTAATGAAGGTCCAGTAGTAGCTGACCCTGTGGGGAGCTTTGGAGCTAGAACACCTCCTCAGGGTTGTATTAGTTATTTATTGTTCAGTAACATTGAACCCAAGGCTTATCTCACAGCCTCTGTGGGTCAGGGATCTGGGCATGGCTTAACTGGATTTTCTGCTTCAGGAGCTCTCACAAGGTTGCAGTCAGGTTAGCTGGGGCTGTGGTCTCATCTGAAAAACTTGGCTCAAGAGAATCTGCTTCCAAGCCCACTCATGTATTTGTTGGCTGGATTCAGTTTCTCCTGGGCTGTTAGTTCATCACAAGCTACTGGTAAAAGTCCTGCTCTGTTCTTTGTGGACCTCTGCATACGGCATCTCACAAGACAGTGAGCAGGATAAAGGGCAAGAGAGGGTTCCAAGAAGAGAGAGAGACAGAGAGCTAGCAATATGGCAGTCACAGTCTTTGTAAGTTTGTCACAGATGTGACATCCCATCACTTTGCCATATTCTGTTTGTTAGAAGCAAGTCATTCAAGGAGAGGGGATTCCATCTGGGCATGAACAGCCAGGGAGTGGGGACCACAGGGTCTGTCCTAAGTCGGGCTGAGATGGCCAGGCCTCTGTATTCTTGCATGGATTGGTCACTGGATGTGGACCACATGGACAAAAGTGTGACCCTGGTGCGGTGGCTCTCTGCAGCAAAGGCAATACCTGAAAGCTGACAGTTGAAGGCTATCTGCTTACAGCACTTCCAGCAACTGGGGCGGGAAATCCTTCATTGAAGGGGGATTGGAGAGGCACACTTCCAAATCCACCACAACCCCATTCCACATTCAGACTGCGGACAACCACATCCATAGAGTTTGTCTTAGTAGAGGATTCTGTTGATCCATGTGTGGGAGGAAGAAAGGGAAAGAGAAACTATTTCTTTTTAGTGTCTGTATTTACAAGAAATGATTCTGCTTAATTGTATTCCTTCCCTTTATTTTTCTCTCTTTTGACCCCTGGGTTGGAACATTTTATGAATGCTAAATAGAAACTCTACCAGGGAATAAAGTTGTGCTGTAACCATATATCACCCAGGCCATGAGAGTGAAGCCTAGGGCTGGGGCTCAGTCAGCCACACTGCTCTCAGGGGAGTGTTTGAGGTTGCAACTCTGCAGGGCAAGAACAGTGCTGGACCCTGAGTTCTCCCTTAGCAACCTTCCCTCCCTATTATAAATCTCCCATCCCTTCTTTTGATTCTTCATTGCAAACTCACACCCTTTGGACACCTTGAATTGCGGACTCTAAGAAGCCAGTGGTGTGAGGCACCTTAGGGTTTCTCCAGAAGCACAGCCCTAAATGCGGATTCTTCTGCAAGTGGGGGAGTATGCTCCGGAGAGTGAATCAGGCAGGGGATAATGCTAGTAATAATGGGCACTCTGCTGGCCACTAGCTGCAGTCTTGTCCCACAGGATGCTCTGGAGCACGAGTACACCACAGAGTCGATCCTGCTGGGAGCTCAGGGGTCCAGCCTTCTGTATCTCTGTGTCAGCCAGTCAGTCATTGGCTGAGGTATGCAGTGTGGGGAGTCTGGTGTGGGGCAAGGGGCTAGCTTTTTGTTTGCTAGAGGACAAATCTCCCAAGAAGGGAGCAGATAGCGTTTACTAGTCAACACTCTTCAGCACCTGGGGAGATGGATGCACAACTAGGAAAGACCTTGGGGTACGGGCTGGGGTGAGGCACTGATAGCACCCAGCACAATTCTTTCTTATGTTGAATCACTATCTTCTTTCCTCTAATTTTTGCTCCTGGGGTAAATTTTCTTTTATGGAGTAATGGAAAGAATAGGGCTGGGAATCACACAGATGTAGACTGGAATGTAATTCTCTTCCAGTGGGAACTGGCTAACTTGGATAAATTATTTAAATGATCAAGCCTCAGTTTGCCTGTCTGGAAAATGGGTATGAAAACACTTACCTCACAGGGTTGTGGTAAGGGCTGAATGGTGATATTTGTGAAATGCTTATTGCAGTGCCTTTCCCTTCATTCCTCTCACTTGTCCCTCCTGTAGCTATACAGAACAACCTCTTCTCCTCCTGGCACAGCCTTTCAGAGCCCTGAAGGCTGTCGTGCTGCTCACTTTAGCCTTCTGCTTTCCTTATTAATGAACCCCTTTCTTCTTGCTCATGTGACAGCCCTCCAGAACCTGCAGTGTGCTCACTGCTGTCCTCTGGATGAGTTGTGGCTTATCACCTTCCTCTTATAAAGTGGTACCCAGAACTGAACACAGTCTCCTTCCCCGGGTGGCTTGACAGGTGGAGGGCAGCAGGTCTGCACTGTCTTCTTCGTCATACCCTAAACTCTTAGATATGCTATCCAAGATTGCATTTGCTTTTGACAACTTTAGATGCAGCCATTATAAGTAGCAAGAAGATTTAGAGCTCTCAGGGATACGCTAAAATATTGTCCCGACTCTTTCCCAGAAGTCTGTGGAGATCTTTGGGCTCCTCCTTCTAGTTTTCTTGCCCAGGCAGCTGCGCTTCCAATCAACCTGGTATTGCACATTTCAGAGCCAGGTCCCATCCCTCCTGTATGTGTGTGTGGCAGCCCAGATTGTGGAGTTAAAATCAGTATCAGGAAGACTTTACAGTGATGACGTAATGGGATCACTGGGAGCTATTTTTTTTTTTTTTTTTTTTGCGGTACGCGGGCCTCTCACTGCTGCGGTCTCTCCCGTTGCGGAGCACAGGCTCCGGACGCGCAGGCTCAGCGGCCGTGGCTCACGGGCCCAGCCGCTCCGCGGCATGCGGGATCTTCCCGGACTGGGGCACGAACCCGTGTCCCCTGCATCGGCAGGCAGACTCTCAACCACTGCGTCACCAGGGAAGCCCCACTGGGAGCTTTTAAAGTTAGGCAAGCTGGCCTTGGAGGCCTGACGTGCCTCTTAGAATCTCAGGAATGGTCATGTGTAGTTTGTACCAGCTCCCCAGGTAACTTACTGAGCTGTTGTCTCCACCTTGAGATTCACTGCTCTGCAGCTTCTGCTTCTGGAAATGAGAGCTTTCCTATGGAGGTGCTTATCCACCTGCAGATTGACCAGATGTTTTGATAGAGCCCTGAAGCATCTGAATCTCGGCAAGGACTCTAAAGCCTTAGCTCTCTCAAAGGACAAGTGGCATTTCCAGTCTGCCAACCTTTGTGATTTATGTTGGCTCCTTCCCCTTTCCTGACCCACCCCACTCCCACCAGATGCCTGGAGCCTGGGTGGGCTGCCTGAATATGCAGGCCTTTCTCTCTCCCCCAACCAATGCCCTCCAGCTCCATCCCTGGAGGGGAATCTCTCACTTTTCAAAGAATTGTAGAAGAGGTAACATTTCCAGAGCAATAAATCTTTGCTCTGTGTGTGTGGGCATGCGTGTGTGCATATGTGTGTCTGAAATCTGTGCTATGTGTGTTCTTCTGTGTGTCTGCAGAGAGGAGGACAGAGTCGATAGCATTAAAGGGGCTTTAAATTTCTGAAAAGTCAAGACCACAAGAGGGAAGGACACATTCAGGAAAGCAAGGGGGAGGGGATGTCAAACTGCTGGGAGAGACAGGTTGAAGCTGAGGGAAGGGGTGTGCTGGGCAGAGAGTGTCCCCGGTTTGATCTGCTGCCCTGGTGTATCTGTGCATAGTTCTACATTAGCCACACAAGGTCAGAACGAGCTGCCCTCCCCCTTACTGGGTACAGTCACCCAGCTGCTTTGGGGGAGGTGGAAGGGACTCCTGGTTATCCTTGTGTGTGCTTAGCCCCTACACCCTGATCTGTCAGCCACTGGCCTTTGTTTTCTTAGATGCTACCTTGTATTTCCTCTCTCCTCTCCGGAGGAAATGACCAGAAGAGAACCCCGGAGAAGACTCTGAATCAAGCTTAACTTTCCAAAGTTTTCTGAAAAGTTGTGAATGAAAACAAAACTCTTCCAACCAACAACCAATGAGTTCACTAACCAGCCCCAAACAGAGCCCAGATGTGTGGGGATGGCAAAATTGCTGGGCTGTAATCCAGTTTATTGGCTCTTGTTCTCGTGGGTGTGAATGAGATTGGGTGCGGTCGAGGTCAGCCAGGGGACAAAGTTACTTTTGATGGGGGGGCCTATGGGAACCAGGGGACTCTCACTGGGCCACAGGATTGCTAATGATTGAGCATGGACCACCCTTGAGTCCTCATGATTGAGTAGAGAGGAGCAATATTGATGATTGAAATCCACTTAGAGTTCTTCAACCTTATTTTAATCTCCCCTTCCGCACAAATGAATATGATGAAAGAAAGACACCAAAAGATCTCCATAGACTTCATGCGTCTGGCTGTTCAGTCAGGTCCAGGGGAGGTGCTGAGGTCCTATTAATGTGCAGAGTCTGCAAAGAGTCCTTATCCTTCTAACAAGTGGGATATTTCTGCTAGTGTGATGTCAGGCAGAGGTGGAGCGGAGGGAAGGACGGAGGGCTAAAAGGAAGGAAGACTAAGGATGTATTTTGGGTTATATTGCTAAAAACAAGATGTGGGATCAGAGACAGAATGAGAGTGCAAAGGGGAAGAAGAACACACTTCCTGAGCTGGGAAGAGGCCAAGAGGTCCAACTAGGTATCCAGAAATGGGAACTTTTTTTTTTTTTTTAAAGCAGATGTTGGGGGTAGAAGTTTATTAATTAATTAACTTATTTTTGCTGTGTTGGGTCTTCGTTTCTGTGCAAGGGCTTTCTCTAGTTGTGGCAAGCGGGGGCCACTCTTCATCGCGGTGCGCGGGCCTCTCACTATCGCGGCCTCTCTTGTTGTGGAGCACAGGCTCCAGACGCGCAGGCTCAGTACTTGTGGCTCACGGGCCTAGTTGCTCCGCGGCATGTGGGATCCTCCCAGACCAGGGCTCGAACCCGTGTCCCCTCCATTGGCAGGCAGATTCTCAACCACTGCGCCACCAGGAAGCCCCAGAAATGGCAACCTCTGTCCAAGCCAACCAGATGGGCCACTGCCTGTGAGAAGGATTTCAAGCTGGAGGCAAAGGGGAGTGGATTGGGGCTCAACAGCACAAGTCCTTACTTCTTCAGGCACGGAAGAGGCTGGCATAGCACCCAGGGCTCAGCTTAGGCTGAGAGGGAGGTCGGGTGGGTGGATGGTGGTGTCCCCAGACTGCAGCCTGAGGTGAACTGGTGGGCTGGAAGAGGTGACAAGAAAATTCCCGAAAGGGTCTGTTCAGTGCTTTAAACCTATGCAATGGTGGCTAAGTCACATGGTATATGTATTGCGACCATCTCAGTTGCACAGAATTGTGGCCTTAGATTCCAAGCATGTCATGCTGAGAACGTACATGGAGAAAGTTATGAGAGGCCTCACCCCAAGCATGTTGTCTATGAAAGGTCACCTGCACTCAATCTTTGTTCCTTCCACTTCTTTCCACTTTGGATCCTTGGGTGATGGCAAAATGTTATCCAAGGCAGGGGTCATAGGAAACGTGTTTGAAGAAATCTTCTGGCTTAGAGAGGCAGTTTTTATCCCAGCTTTGATTCAACCAAAGCTTTTGCAGAGCTCGCATGATACTGCTAGATTTGTTGCTTTGAGTTGCATCTCTTTTTACTTCTTTCCATGGTCAACACCCAAGATGCTCACCTATTACAACACCTGGTATGTGCCAGGCACTGCACTAGGCTACTGGGGATGGGGTGGAAGTGAACAAGACAAACACAAAAGGTAGCAAACAAATGCCAGGTAGGCCTGAAAATGACCAAAGTTGGCTGGGTTGATACTCAGTTAAAATAAACTATATTAACTACCTCATAAATGGGGGAACTACCAGTTAGTTCCATGCAACAGTGGCTCCATGAGAATGTAAGCCTAATGTTGCCAAATCTTCCAGTTTTTCAAGAGAAATGGGAACAGTGTCCACAAGTTAGAAATCACCTCTGGTTCATTCACTTGTTCAGCAAATGTTTATCAAACACCTGGCCTCTGCCAGTTACTGCGGTACAGTGGTAAATGAGACCCATAAGACCCTCCCTTTACGGAACTCATTCTAGAGGGAGAAGTTGATATGTTTATGTAGACATAGATAAGGAAACCACCCAATGCATACTTTGGGATAAGGATACATGCTGTGAAGGAACTAGAACAGGGGGACAGGGTAGAGGGATGTGGAGGGGTGGCCTCTCTGAAAAGGTGAGTGACCTGCCTGATGAGGAGGCTGATACATACAAACCTGAAGGAGAAAGCATTTCAGGCAGGGGGAAAAGGTGAGGAAGCCCCAGGGCTTCGTGCGCTCAGGAACTGAAAGATGGTGGGGTGGGTCATGTGCACAAAGCAGGATGGGAAATGTGAAAAATGTTATAGAAACCATATGTGTGTGCAAAAGTGTACTGCCTTTTTTTTTTTTTAAATATCTTTATTGGAGTATAATTGCTTTACAATGGTGTGTTAGTTTCTGCTGTATAACAAAGTGAATCAGCTATACATATACATATATCCCCATATCCCCTCCCTCTTGCATCTCCCTCCCACCCTCTCCATCCCATTGCTCTAGGTGGTCACAAAGCACTGAGCTGATCTCCCTGTGCTATGTGGCTTCTTCTCACTAGCTATCTATTTTACATTTGGTAGTGTATATATGTCACTGCCACTCTCTCACTTCGTCTCAACTTACCCTTCCCTCTCCCCATGTCTTCAAGTCCATTCTCTACAACTGCATCTTTATTCCTGTCCTGCCCCTAGGTTCTTCAGAACCACTTTTTTTTTTTTTTTTTTTTTTTTTTTTCATATATTTTTTTTTGCATATTGTTGTTTTTTTTTCTCTTTCTGATTTACTTCACTCTGTATGACAATCTCTAGGTCCATCCACCTCACTACAAATAACTCAATTTTGTTTCTTTTTATGACTGAGTAATATTCCATTGTATATATGTGCCACATCTTCTTTATCGCCAAGTAATCTTGAGAAAGAAAAATGGAGCTGGAGGAATCAGGCTCCCTAACTTCAGACTATACTACAAAGCTACAGTAATCAAGACAGTATGGTACTGGCACAAAAACAGAAATATAGATCAATGGAACAGGATAGAAAGCCCAGACATAAACCCACACACATATGGTTACCTTATCTTTGATAAAGGAGGCGAGAATATACAATGGAGAAAAGACAGCCTCTTCAATAAGTGGTGCTGAGAAAACTGGACAGCTACATGTAAAAGAATGAAATTAGAACACTCCCTAACACCATATACAAAAATAAACTCAAAATGGATTAAAGACCTAAATGTAAGGTCAGACACTATAAAACTCTTAGAGGAAAACATAGGCAAAACACTCGATGACATTAATCACAGCAAGATCCTTTTTAACTCATCTCATAGAGAAATGGAAATAAAAACAAAAATAAACAAATGGGACCTAATGAAACTTAAAAGCTTTTGCACAGCAAAGGAAACCATAAACAAGACAAAAAGACAACCCTCAGAATGGGAGAAAATGTTTGCAATCGAAGCAACTGACAAAGGAATAATCTCCAAAATATACAAGCAGCTCATGCAGCTCAATATCAAAAAGCAAACAACCCAATCCAAAAATGGGCAGAAGAGCTAAATAGACATTTCTCCAAAGGAGATATACAGATTGCCAACAAACACATCATTAGAGAAATGCAAATCAAAACTACAATGAGGTATCGCCTCACACCTATCAGAATGGCCATCATCAAAAAATCTACAAACAATAAATGCTGGAGAGGGTGTGGAGAAAAGGGAACCCTCTTGCACTGTTGGTGGGAATGTAAATTGATACAGCCACTATGGAGAACAGTATGGAGGTTCCTTAAAAAACTAAAAATAGAACTACCATATGACCCAGCAATCCCACTACTGGGCATATACCCTGACTCATAATTCAAAAAGAGTCATATACCACAATGTTCATTGCAGCTCTATTTACAATAGCCAGGACATAGAAGCAACCTAAGTGTCTATCAACAGATGAGTGTATTGCCTTTTTTTCCTCCTCCTGTGGCTTGTAAAATTTGTTGCCCTTTGCCTTGGAGCTTTTATGAATTGGAAGCAATGTGATTCTTGGAGGGAGAGGATTAATTTTCACGCAGCACAAATCCAGCAAAAGGGGAGATTCATTGCAGGAATGAATTGTGGACTTTTAAACAACAGTCCCTTTTTAAACTGATGGCATTTAGGGACTTGTCACTATAATGAGCCAGGCAGTCCCAGAATGTAAAATATTCCTATAAGTTTTATGGCCCCCCCCCAAAAGAAAACTGTCTTAAGATTTTATTTACCAAGTTTATTTTTCTTCCCATTGGTATAATTCTACATCTGAGCTCTCAAGGTCCCAGGTTCAAAGCCAGCCATTTTAACTTTTGTTGATTGCATCCTTAACAATAGAGGGATGACCTATTCCCCCAACCTCTTTCCTGGGCTTTTGGGAGATAATACCTATGTCTATACTCTTATTCTTGCTGGACTTTGAGATACATGAGCAAGCACATCACTTTTTCCTGCTTGAGCCAGGTTGATTTTTCTTTTGTTGTCATTTGCAACTCAAGGAATCCTAAAAGTCATGGGACTTATCACCAAAATGGTGATAAACAAGATTCGCCTCCAGTTTGAAGATTCATAAGGCCCAGCAAGAACGTGCAGTGTCGTCGCGTACATTAACAATATTTCCTTATTCTTTGTATTCTTGACGCTCTGGCATCTATTTCTTCATCGCCTGGGGAGGGACTGTCCTTCCCAGGGCCAGCAGGTCTTAGCAATAGCAAAGGACTTACCCAGAAACATGCCTTTCAAATGCAAACTAAATCCAGAGCCCATACTCTAAACCAGTGGTGCCCAACCTGTTAGGAAAGGGGCCGCACAGTAGGAAGTGAGCTGTGGCTGAGTGAGCGAAGCTTCATCTGACACTTCCTATCACTCCCCATCACTCGCATTACCGCCTGAATCATCTCCCTGCCACCAGCCGTGTCTTCCATGAAACCGGTCCCTGGTGCCAAGAAGGTTGGGGACTGCTGTTCTAAACCACCTCTTCTATCTGGCTCTTACACTCTAGGAGGCAATATTCCTCTGTCCTATTTACCCAGGGCCAGGCACTGGATAAGTAGAGAGAGGCCCAACACCCAAGAACCCACTGAAATTATTCGAACTAGGGAATCCTAAGCCTACTTACCCTGTCCTGCCTTGTTTTTCTAGTGGAAGACACAATAAAGCTCTCACCCACCCCTTTCCCCTTGTTCCTTTTGCTCCCTGATGGACCCTGATGCTCCCCTGCATGGCCCTGAATGATGTATCAGGTTCCTTCCTCTTGGATGTTGTGAGTGATAGACTAGTTTTTTCAGTGGAGGTCGTCTCCTGATCTGTTGGCCTCACCACCTGAAAAATAGTAAAATCTGCTTTTAAAACATTGCCATGAATTTCAGATATTGCAGTAGGTATACTGTGGATGCCAGATAAGGCCATTTTCATGAATATTCTGGGGGGGAAGGAGCAGAGAATGCCTGTTGTTAAATTCCCTTTTGCTTTTGTTCAGAGGGTGTTAATGAGCATCAAAGTCATTTATCTTGCAAAGATTGCACAGCAATAGGAAATGATGGTTGGTGTCCTGTGCTCTTTGTTGGATTAGTTGTATTTTATCTATCTTCTTTAGTGGAGGTGGAGAAAGTTCTAAATAAGTGCAAAGATGATGCACAAGCTTTATGGTTCTGTTTTTTATCCTAGCAGCCCTCTGAGGTTACAAACATGATAGAAAGACATGACATCAATTTGTGTCACAGATTTTAAAATATCTGTTTTCATCTAAGAATTTTTTCGTAATCAGTATATGGTTTAGGAGACAGAATAGTGCCATCATTCGTCTGCTTCCCACCCCCCAAGAAACCCCCCCCCCCCCCAGTATATCCAAATCCTCTACTTTGTTCTATTGACTGGTCCCTTGAATCAGTTTTAGGGCTGGTAAGACTAACAGGCCAAGCAGAGTAGGGAAATAAGGAGCTTGGTGTACCATTCAGAGTTCTAATCACGTGATCACCTAATCTGGAGAGCTGAAATCTGGAGTTCATTCATTCTCACATTCATTCATTTGTAATGGGATGCCTATTGGAGCTTGAATGTTAAATTTTTTAAAGCTGGAAAATTAACATTTTGGTTAGTGCAAGAAATTTCTGAATTCTCTTTGTATAAAAACTCTGTGACAGTCTGGGCCCTTGGTTTTAAGAAAAAGAAACCAAGGCTGAATAGCTTAGGCTGAAAATGAAAGTTCTGTTGGATGATGGAAGGATATCAGCTCACAGAACTGACAGGCAAAGCTGAAGAAAGAACTCAGCTAGGAGAATGGGCAGAAGCCAATCAGTCCAGGATGTGGGACCATCACTTCAGGACATTGCTGCCATTGCTAGACTTGGCTGCTTCTGGACACAGCTACCACCACTGGACCAAGCCGCTTTTGTTGGTCCTCTTCTACTCCTTGATTCATTGCCTTGTGTCTTTGGCTACAGTGGACATAGGACTTGTGATACTATGATTTATAATAAGAAATATATATTTGGTTTTGTCTTGTTCTTGGCACAGAGCTCCTAAAACACTTGGTAGTTCCTAAATGGTGAGAGTGGTAAAGGTGTCTTTTGCTGCGTTAATGAGATGGCTTTTGGAAAGCACCTGCTGACCTAGGGATGGGGGCTGTTGCCAGGAGAACCAACCACGTGATTCATTAGAGGGTTGGAATATTCAGTCCCACTCCTGACCTTCAGGGAGGGGAGAGGAGCTGGACCATAAAACCCAAAAGAATTGGGTTCAGAGAGCTTCCAGGTTGGTGAACAGGTGGAGGTGCTGGGAGAATGATGCATCCAGAGAGCATGGAAACTCTGCCCTTTCCCACATATCTTGCGTCTCTTCTCTCTGGCTGTTCCTGAGTTGTATCTTTTTATAATAAACCAGTAATCTAGTAAATAAAATGTTTCTCAGAGTTCTGTGGGTTAGTTTGGCAAAATAATCAAACCCAAGGAGGGGACTGTGGGAACTTCTGACCTATAGCCAGTGAGTCAGAAGCACAGGTGACAACTTGGATGTGCTTTTGGTGTCTGAAGCAGGAACGGGGCAGTGTTGTAGGACTGAGCTCTTAACCTGTAGGATCTGAGGCTATCTCTAGCTATGTAGTGTCAGAACTGAGTTAATTGTTTGGTGGTGTTGGGAGACACACACATATTGGAGGGCTATATATATATTGCTGGTTCAGAGTACATACCACATTCTATAGGGCAGAGTGTTGTTTCCACCTAGCACCATAACTGAGGATTCAGTAGGCCATTGCACCATTCCATAACTGTCTTTGGGTAATGGGGTGCACTATAGGAACGTTGAACTCCATGGGCATTAGTGATATTGCCTTGTTTCTTTTTGTATAAAGTGAACAACTTGGTCAGAAAACATATTCTATGGGACATAACTGTGTATACAGTAATGCATACAGTAAGTCCACTAATGGATATACTGGCAGAATCATGATGGATGATGCAGATAAAGCAAATGCATATTAAAAAATCAGAGTCTCTTCTGGTGAGAACAAACTGATGCCCCTCCGTAATGGGAGGGGTCTAATATAAACGATGTCTACAATCTTGTCTCCTGGGGGTACAGTGCCCCATCGGGATTTTGAGTAGGGTGCTGCTGAGGAGTTGAAAGAGGTTATCTTTTGCTTTTTTTAATCAAATGGGAGCATTTGTCTCCCTCAGCAGATTATGATGACGCTGATAGAATGGGGAATACTCTGGAGACAAGGAGAGAGATGATATGGGAGAGAGAGGTTATGACTATAGGAGTGGAGTCCTTCGAGGAGATGAGTAGGGATAAATCCAGCGTAAAGGGATGGGTAGGCGAAGACAGGACCAGGCAGGGACAGTGCATTCATTTCAACAGGAGGGAAGGGAGAGCAGGTGGGTACAGGTGTTTCTCATTTGCTCCTATTTTTGCAGTGAAATGAAGCATGAAGTTATCAGCTAAAAGTGGAGATGGGGAGAAGAGCTATTGGGGGAGATAAAAAAGTTATTGAGGAGAGACAAAATGGTGTACAATAGTATCTTGAAAAGCAGGGAAGCAAATGTTCAATGGAAACATTGTATGCTCGCCAGGCAGCTTGCACGATCATGAGTTTTTCTCTATGTATGTCTAGCTGCACACTGCAGGCACGGAGCTGGAAGAATCCTGGCTACCTCACAGAATTAGTGGAGAAACCAGGTGTGGAAAATAGGCAGCAACCAATGGAGGCTCAGCAGAAGGAACATTCAGGTCAGGGTGTGGCCACTGTCACTGGTGTACAATGCTGCTGCCACTACATCTGGTTGCCAATGGACACAGTCACCATTGGATCCTATAGCCACTGCATACGGGTTCCAGGGCTACACAACTTTGACAGCCACCACAGAGCTAACCTGACTTGTTCATGATTTAAAGTACTGGCTGGGGCTGGACCAGGATCACCACTAGCCCAAACAGAACCTTCTGTAAATTCCTCTGCCAGAGTTTTGCTATAGCAAACATACTAATCAAGCGTGACTAAAATGTGCATGGCACACCCTGGAGTTTAGCGGTGGTGTGAAAACAAACAGCAGCAGTCCTGGACTTGTGCATGTCCTTGATTTGGTTGCCAAGGTGTGGAAAGAACGAGAATCACTCATGTTTAGCTCTTCTGGACCCGCACAAGGGGGCTCCCTCAGACTGGGAAGGAGCTTTGGATCCTGGTCAGCAGTCAAATGAAAATGTCCAATACACTTCCATAGTTTAGATAAGTCCTTTCTTAAAATTTTATTTTATTGAAGTATAGGTGAGTTACAATGTTGTGTTAATTTCTACTGTACAACAAAGTGATTCAGTTATATATATACATACTTTTTTATATTCTTTTCCATTATGGTTTATCACAGGATATTGAATATAGGTCCCTGCGTAGGACCTTGTTGTTTATCCATCCTATATATAATAATTTGTATCTGCTAATCCCAAACTCCCAATCCATCGCTCCTCTACCTACCTTCCCCCTTGGCAACCACAAGTCTGTTCTCTATGTCTATGAGTCTGTTTCTGACAAGTTCATTTATGTCATAATTTAGATTCCACATATAAGTGATATCATATGGCATTTGTCTTTCTCTTTCTGACTTACTTCACTTAGTATGATAATCTCTAGGTTCATCCATGTTGCTGCAATGGCATTATTTCATTCTTTTTTATGGCTGAGTAGTATTCCATTGTAGATATGTACCACTAGATAAGTCCTTTTAATCAGTCAAACATAAGGCACAAACCTACCCTTAATGTATTGAAAGACACCTGAAGTAACAAAGTAAATCATAGAGAAATTCTTTAGACTGAGATATTCAGTCTTCTGTTAATGTGAGTTGAGTGTGTCTTTAGCAGTTAGATGTTTCCCACTTAATCCTGGAATTGTGTTGCCCTATGTTGGAATGTTATTGTTTCTTCTTGGGAGATATGGGTGTCTTTTTGACCCAGATTTGTTCACAGAGGACTGGGCTGTGCCAGGAGGGATGATGTGCTTAACTTTTCCTTTTTCTTACTCCAGAGGAATGACTATGAAAAGTGCCAGGACTGGGCTTAGCTCAGTGTTACCTGGGCTGTTGTAGTGAAGACCCTCAATGGTCTTATTTAAGATTGAATAAACCCACATTTTAGAAATTGTTGATAAATATGCTGATTGTTTTGGGGAGCAATAGGGGCCAAATTGAACCATGTTCCTGAAGAAGATGATGTTTCCACTGTCACTCATCCTGGGGTGGGAAATGAGACAGGAGGGAGGATTTTACAGTCATTTTTTTGTCTGAAACTGGAATGGGGCCAGGTCTTTGGGCAGAGAAAGGCCTGGAGATTCTTATGGGGGTTGAGCTCCCACCTCCCCCCTTATCCCACCAAATGGAAATACCAAATGTGGGGAAATAGGCAGAGATATGAAGTCAAATATAGGCCAGGGGACCATAGGAGTGTCTATGCTTACTAGCAGATGTGAGGTCACTTGGTCTCGCAGAGTCTTTGGTAACAGTTCTGTTAAATGCTATAAACCTGCTCTTAGCAGTGCATTGGGCAACTTGAAGGGGGGTTCACACCTGAGTTGAAATTATATGGAGTGAGCAACAACAAGCCAATTAAAAGATGGCAAGAGGTAACCTGGAGGATGATTGATGGAAGAGTTAGATGTCCACCAGATTTGTGGAACACATTATCCTTCCTTGGGAATGCCCAGAAATTCCTTGACAGAGGGAAATCTGAAAAAATAAGGCATTCCCCCAAATCCACGAGATGTGGGCTTGGATTATTTGTGTTAGAGCTTTAAAGAAAAATGCCATCTTGAAGGTGAGAGAGCCTGGGGACATGGAGGCGACACATTTAATAAATTCATACTTTTATTGAACTTCTACCATATGGCGGGCATGGTTTTTGAGCACGTGAGATAGACAATTAAAGAAGATATAGTTCTTATGCTCCCTAAACTCTGGGGAGGAAACTAGTCTAGTAAGTCACCAATCACAGTTCATTGCAATGTGTTTTATATAAACACCTAGCATGGGATCTCAGATTACCTTGTCATGGCAAGGGAGGTAAAGTCTCTAAAGTTAGGTCATACCCAACATCTAAGAGTTAGATTTCTTCGTCTTCTCCATCCTTGTCTCCTCCAGCAGATTTTCTGCAGCATTCACTTGGGCTGATACTGGCCATGGTGCAATGCAGCCACATTAGTATTCTGGTCATACTCAGAGCTTCCCCTTCCCTGGCTGTGATCTACGGCTATCTGCAGCTTTGGTGTTGCACTCACAGATGCGCTCACAAGGGCATCACGGGGCTGTAAGGGGACTTTCTACCCCCCAGAAGAGGATGTAGAGCAGACCCAGAAGTCTTCTTTGCCTTCGGGAGATCTTAGAGACAAGGGCCAGAGTTCAATATCAGTGAGACCTGTGGAGGATCCTGCAAAGGCAACTTCCCTAATTTACAAAAGATGATAGCTCTCATTTATTGGGTCCCATTATGCAACAAACACTTTTCATATGCCGTCTCATTTAATCCTCAACAGCACTGCAACTCCATGAGATGGGTGAAAAAAAGTGAAGACCAGAGAGTTCAACCAAATTGTTCAAGGTCACAGCACAAGTAATTAAAAGAGAATCAGAATTTAAATTTTTATTTTTCTGAACCAAAGCCTTAAGACAGCATTTCTCAACCAGAGCTGAATTTGTCCCTAGAAGACATTTGACAATGTCTGGAGACATGTTTGATTATTAAGACGGGGAGGATGCTAATGGCATCTAGTGGGTGGAAGTCGGGGATGCTGCTAAACACCCTACAATGCCCAGAACACCCCCCTGTTATGGGCTGAATTGTGTCTCTCCAAAAAATTATGTTGAAGTTCTAATCGTCAGTACCTCAGAATGTGACTTTATTTGGAAATAGGGTTGTCACATTTGTAATTAGTTAAGATGATGTCATACTGGAGTAGGTGGACCTCCTAATCCAATGTGACTGGTACCCTGATAAGAAGATGGCTATGTGAAAATACAGAGACACAGAGAGAACCACGGGAAGATGGAAGCACGTATTGGAGTGATGCATTTCTCCAGGCATCGACAAGCCAAGGAATGCCAAGGCTTGCCGGTTGTCAACAGAAGCTAGGAGAGAACCATGGAATAGATTCTCCCTCACAGCTCTTATAAAGAACCAACCCTGCTGACACCTGGATGTTGGATTTCCGGCCTCCAGAACTATGAGAGAATAAATCTCTGTTGTTTTAAGCCACCCAGTTTGTGGCAGTTTTTCTTATAGCAGCTCTAGCAAACCAATACACTCTCAAAACAAAGAATTATCCGGTCCAAAATGTCAATATCGCCACCGCTGAGAAACCCTGCCTTAAGAGAACACTAGGTTTCCCTGTTTTTAACAAGTAACAAGAGTTCCTGACCCCTTCCTTCTCTTTACAGGGGCCATGAACATTCTAGGGCAGGTTGGGAGCGCCTAGGCCTATACCCAGAACAGGGGGAGAGTAGGTTGTTTTAGAGAGTAAAAGCCTATCTCTTAGAATGTTTAACACAGTTAGTCCATCTGGCAACTTAATTAGCCTTGATCCATGAGGTTAATCCATGAGTGGTCCCTGCTGCAGCTATGCTGAAGCATCGTGATATTGTTTTCATAGAGCAAGATACCGGGTCTCTTCCCAGCTTGGGCTGAAAATCTCTGGCTTTCAGTACTTGGCTGGGTGGTCTGAAGTTTCCTCTACAATGTTGCATTCTATTTTATTAGTCTCTGTTTTCCTTACAAGGTTTAGGACTGTGTTTTACTCCAAACCAAGGGTGGTATTTCTTGAGAACTGGAAAAGAAAACATTCCCCCAAATTGTAACCAGAAAAGCAGTGTGGTGGGAAGACCAATCTTCCTCAAGGCAAATGAAACAAACCATCAGGGTAGTTTGCTGATTCATTACCTAGTAAAGTGTTACTGCCACAAAATGTGTTGTCTCAGAGCCTAGATAGCCCATTCATCTCTTGGGTGTCAAACCCATTTCAGTAATGAGCCCGGCATTTGCTTTGGTTTCCTCATGTTCTGGTATAGTAATTTGAATAATAAAGGTAATATTTCTTGCTTGAGCTTAGCGGGGCCTACCTTGCTCTATGAGCATGAATATTTTAAATGACATTGTGTATCCAGGCAAAGACACAAAATGCAAAACACAGAACACCTGCCCCAAATGGTAGGTAGCTCGCATGGACATGGAAGCTAGTACCTCTCAAAACATGTACAGAGGCTTTAAAAATGGATTCTTTTTGTCTACTGAGGATACTTTGAGGTAGGTTCCATATGGTTCTACAATGAGCTGTGACTCATGAGAAATAGAGCAATGGTCAGTGAGAAGCGGACCTTCTAGGAATGGTACTCCCAGATTCCTTAGAGAAAAGTGAAGATGACCTTGACCCTGTTAACATACACTGCATTGGGAGAGCTGTTTCAGCTGGCTTGCCCAGGGCAAGACTGTGCCTTCTGCTCATTTGTGCACCTTCTCCCCATCTTCCCAAGGCCTTGGTGTCTAGTAGGCACTCAGTGATGTTGGTCATTGGCACTGAAACTGGTAGTGGGAAGACCTTGACATTTCCTTAGTTCATTCTGGGCCCATCTTCTAGCATCTCTATGCCTCACTGTGTTTATTGGAAAACTAGGTGAGAATGGGACTCTAGGTAGATTTATAACATAGAGATGCTAAGGTGATGCCTTCTAGTATCATGATATGCCATTCCTTGACTTGGGCCATAGTTTTTCTGATATATCATTTCAAGAAGCTTAACAACTTAATGCTTCCCGTAGGATTTTTATTTGCTTTTTCTTAGCTTTCATAATAGCAGGTTTTACATAGAAGGAAGCCTGAGATGAAAGCCTAGAGCCCTGGGTTTAAGGCCCAGCTCTGTCACTTAACCAGCTGTGTGACTGTGGGGAAGTCACACAACTACTTTGGACTTTAGTTTGACCATCAACCAAATGGGAACGGGGTCTGTGTTGCCTATTTTCAAGGCTTCTGTGAGCAGCAACTTTGATAATGCATGTGAAAGGTGTTTGAAAATGGCAAGGCAATATTTAAAGGTCAAGTATAATTATGAGTCAGTTCGGATTCATTTTTAAATTTTCACGATTTAATGTGATCATTTCCCTAGTCAGTCCTGTTTTTTATGGAAGGTACAACAGAGCAGTTTCCTGTGCAGTCTGATTGTGGTTTGTTTTGTTTTGACTTTATTGTTACCTGCTTGCTCTTCAGAATCCAGTTCCAATTTTATAATCTTGAGATTGGTTCTTTCAGTGAACATGTTTGGTTCTCATGGTCATTAATTAAGATGAGGACAGAGATTTATCACATACACAGTTGTCCGAGGCACAGCATTTAAAAGTGCTCCATGTACTTCTCCATTTTAAGGTAAAACCTTGCGTTTGTGCCTGGGTTTAATTTATGGTTTAAAACCACTCCACTCGTTTGCAGCATTTGGTGGCATTTTCATGGTTAAATCTGCAGCTGCTGTGGAGCAATGAGGAACACTCCTGAATGAGGGGGTTTCTAACCTGATGCTGGGAGTTTGGGTGCTTAAGAAAGTGCTGAGAGGTTTGGAGGGGTGGGCATTGCTGCAGCCTTGGTATTTTCTTTCCTCTGATCTTTCAAGGCATGGTGTTGTGAGCCAGAATGGACAGGGGCAGCCACCTTTTGAGGCCCTCAGTGACCCTGGGGCGTGAACCTGGAGCAGGGTGACGAGAGGAAGCAAGGTTGTGGCAATGTGGCTGCCGAGCCTTGTGGGCAGTGATGAGTGGATCCCCTAGCCAGGTCTCCCTCAGAGGGCAGCTGGGGGACCCCTTTTGTACTTCTGACTGACATGGTCTTCAGCCCACCCATAGGGCCAGTGGGAGGCATTGAGTAATTGACATGGGGCCATGTCATCCACACTGGGATTTGGGATTCCCGAATTCCTTATCCTATGACTTTCCTAGAATTTATTTCCCAAACTTAAGAGTCTAGATCATTCACCGCCCCATGCTTATCTACAGGTGCAGAAGTTTTGGTTGATTTGAACAAGTGATTCACTGACTGAAATAGGTACTGGAAAATGCATAGGTGCTACAAGATGTTCAGAAATACAAACACAGATTTGCATTATGCTTTCACATGAAAAACTTCTTTCACGTAAATTATCCCCACAACCTTGTGAGTTAGGGAAGGTGTGATTATAACGTCCTTTTACAGTCAAGAAATTAGAGGCTCGGAGGTGATGAACGCAGATCACACCACTAGTAAATAAAGGAACTAAATCTCTACTTCATGTCTTTCATTTCATCAGGGCACTTTTATGACACAGGATCTTGGAATTGTTGAACCATAGGAAAGAAGGGAGAGGGTAAATCAGACAGAAGCTAGCAGTTTTAATTCCAGTTATGCTTGAGTCAAATTATATAATTGGGTATGCTAGAGGCCAAGAGTTTTTTTTTCATGTTATATTAGGAATTCCTCTTTTTTATCCTTTTTGGAATAGTGGCATTCAACTTTTTCTTTTTTTTTTTTTTTTTTTAAGATTGAAGACTTTCCCTTTGGCCAAATGAAATCTGGTATAAAATCCCAACATATAATACTAAATTGAATGGCTGTAATTGAAGCAAGTGTGAAAACTTGCTTGTCCCACCTCCTCTTGCCCCTCAAAGTGGCCTGGAAATACCTTTGAAAGCTTGGAGAAGTGAGGATGGAGTCTTCAGATCAGATGGGTTTTATTCTCTCTCTCTTTCCTTCCTTACTCTTTTAGTTTTGTCACTTGTTTATGCTTTAGCTGTCTTCTCAAAAAATTACCTAAAGACCTCATGGCATTCTCCCATCTTGCCATTTGGCATGTGTGAAGAGTCTGCTTTCATTATCCCAAACAAAGCAGAAGTAGAAAAGCTAAACTTTGTATTACTCAACTGTTCTTTGTTTCTCTCATGGCCAGAAAAGAGAGGGCACAACTTGTGGACCAAGGACATCCCCATTCTCAGACAGCAGGTCCACCAGCCAAGCCCTTGAAGCTATTCTGAACACTCAGCATCTCTCTGGGCATCAAATTCTCCTGAGTCAGTTGATGCCCTGACAAAGCACTGAACCATGATCCAAGGTTCTCCAACTGTATATGGGCTATGGGTGCATTCAACTTCTTCTTGCCACCATCCACAGTGGGAGAGTCTAAGTCCTAAGTGCCTGATGCTAAATGACTAGACATTGCCTTTCTCTGCATAATTATACCATTTCCTGAAAGTCTTTGTAGGCCCTGTGAGGGCAAGGAATCCCAGTAAGTCTCTATATTCAAGGGTCATTACCCTACCTTGAACCAGGTGGTTTTCTGTGGAATTGAGAAGGAATCTCACACCTTATTGGCCTTCAGGTAGGCATTTGGGCTACCTACCTCTTCTCAGAATGGAACTTCTCAGTAAAGCAATCATTGATATAGAGATATTCTTGCAAACTATTGCTTGTATGACTTTTGTGGTATCTCCACAGGTTTCAACATATCTTGATAGAGGGCCGCAATTCCAGCTTTCTCCTTCTACAGGGAAAGTACGTGCACTTTCTTCACCCCCTTTCTTGGTTGGGTATGGACTGGATCTGTTGAGACAGATTGGCCAGTCCCTTTCAAGTAGACCCCAGGCATCTTAGGAAATTCTGTCATATTTCTCACCCCTGGAGTGTATGCTTAAACAGGTAGGAGCAAAGCTCTGCTCTGGGAGGAGGTGGATGGCTCCATTTGCGTCTTCTGAGCCACGTGTTCCAATTCAGTTTTACCCAAGAAGTCTGCATTATGGGGCTCTTAGGCATTGTCACAGTTATAAACAGAACTGTGTTTTGTTCTCCTCTGAGCTGTTGGTTCCTTCTGAGTATTTCTGTTGAGAATTCCAGGGGGAAAGGATGAGAAGTGTGATTCAGGCATGAAAAATCTACCTCAAACCCTAACATTGCAAATAACCCAAGTGGATTCTAAAATTCCACACCCTCTGGGATGCATTCTCTTTGCTGTTGGATTTTGGAGTTCAGATCACCTTCAATTATTCACTTTCAATTACTTTTTATTCTGGCAAGGAATGACCACAGGCAGCCAGGGTGGTGTGTTTCAAACTATCTCAGGATCCCCCAAGCTATCTCTCTGACACTGGACAATTAAATTTTCCCATCCCAAGTTTCTTAAGGCCATGTAGTAACCTCCCAGCCATCAGACCCACCTTCCACTATTCTTTGTCTCACCAGGTTCAGAGGCCACGTTTACTGAATGGTCACCTTGACCAAGTTTATGAATAAAAGAGAAACATCGAGGTGAAATGACCTAGCAACGTCAACCAGTGTAGACAGATAACCAAGGTCATTTGGAACAAGTATGCCATATTCCTCTCGTCACAGTTGTCTTTTCTTTGATGGTTCTAAGTCATCCTTCTTTGAAAAGTCTCATGAGCACTCTTTATTCTAGCAGTAAATACAATAAAATAGTGACATTGGAATCTCCCTAAGCCAGGGTAAGAGAAGCAGGTATGGCCATTGCTGGGTCAAAATTATGCTGTCAAGGATGAATTCATGGGGTAGAATGACAGGGGAAGGGAGATACTGTGAACTCTCTCCAATCTTTAATTTCTGAACTCTCTCAACCTCTAAAGGAATCCTCATCGGAGGAAATCCCCCAGTTCTCTAATTAGTAGGGGCAGCCTTCCCCTGGTTGTGAAGTAGCGAGCTGTCTGTGGTTCCTCCTTCTGAAGTCCCGTACCCCCTCAGTATTTTCACCCTCTTCCCCTCTCATGAGGTTCCCAGAGACACCTTCCTCTCTCCTTTCCCATCTGTCTGAAGAGGCTCCCATATCAATCATTTACCCAAATGATGAGTTGCCTCTCCCAGGGACAACTGCATTTTGATTTTTGTCCTAATTGTGGATTGACTAACCTTGTGTCCTGTTAAAGAAGTTCTGTTTCCTGTAAGTGAACTTACTATTTTGGGGAGATGAAGGATACTTTCTTGGAGTCCCCCACATTACAACAGTATGTCATTTATTGGGGGGAAAAAAGCATCTCCCCTAACTCCTCCTTACTCCACCCACAAGGATGACCTGCTCATGACTGACCTTTCCCCACAGCATCTTCAAATCCACCCTGAACTTCTGGATCCCAGAGCAGTCCTTGGCTTCACACTCCCTAAGGCTGTGTGTGCTTCATCAGGAAATCCCTGATGCCAGTCCCATAGCAGCCCCAAGTGGCTTTTAGAATGCCCGCATTGCTATAGGAGCAGCCCAGAGGTTCTTGGGTAGGCACTAACTGATGTGAGCTCACATCTGTCTTTCCTTCCTCGGGGCTTTGTGGCCACAATGCTCCCTTGTGGGATCCTGCCAGCTGCCTCTGCCTGTGGGAAGCAGCTGCGAGATCCCCGACCAAATTAAATTCCCGGGAGACCAGATTTATAGGCAAGAGAAAAGCAAGTCAGAGCTGCTTAGCTCCGTGCGAATTGTCCCCCAGGCCACGTTTCTCTGACCTGAATTGGAGGCAGGCATATGCTGGGTGCGGTTACCAAATGGGTACTCTACTTTAGCTGATGGATGAGTGATACTTAGGTAGATAGTGACTCATTTTGGGATTCATCCAGATGAGGCAGCCCCAGGTAAATGGAAGGATTGGTCATTATGTGATTCTAATAGCGAGTGCATCACCGAAGCTCTCATTCCGCCAGCCCTCTAAGTTACTGACTGCAGCTGGGCTAATGCATTGCCTCCGAGGAGCGTCTATTGATGGGCTGCGGAGGAATTAACTTTGACATAATGGAATTTTGTTTTCACCGCTGCTCATAAAAACAACTGCCTTGAGCAAATGAAAATGTGTGTGGCGATTTGTGTGTTTCCAGTAATGACTGTGGATGGACAGAGGGTTCTTACTGAAGGAAATGGCATCCCCGCAGACCAGGGCTGGCTGATGAATGATTAATGCAAAGAAATGCTACCAAGATGCTGGCTTTAGCGAGATAAGAGAGAATGACCGTGCAGGCTGGAGGGTAGGGGAGGTGCCTGGAAAGGTGTGTTTCAGTCATGGGCAAGATGCCAAGGGGTCTGGCTGGTGCCAAAGACTTAGAATCCTTTCAGGGGAGAATGACCAGGGTCAGTGGCCCTGGAGATGAAAGAGGAGAGACTTACTCAGAATCTGCCCTCCTGCTGCTTCTTCTTGGAGACCTTGACCATCCCTCTTAGGACAAGGCATGATGCCTTCCCTCAACACCCCTGCTCCTTTGCCCTGTGCATCCCCCCATCCGACACTTCTTTTTCGAGATTAACTGTCTTGTCTCTATTTCCCTACAACCCCATCCTCCATTTCCCTGATTCTCTGCTAACAAAATCCTTAGGACCACTGTCAGTTTGATCATTACTACTTATCTGTCTCTGGGTAACAGAATGTTTACTGGAGAGTCCCATGTGGGACCCCAGCTTCTAATCTATTCGCCCCTGCCCTCAGTGTTGTTCAGGTAAGGCTCTCAAAGGATTTCTGTACATGGGTTGGCCTGGAACTTGGTATCGTAATAAAATTCTGTGGTTTTCTTTTGAGATTCCGTCTGTCTCACCCCTGGCATAGTCAACTGTTCAGAGAAGGAATCTGGGTTACTTTTGAATATATTTTACAAGGTCATGATGCTCTGTGCCAGGGTCAGAGTAATTCTAACCTCCAGAGGTGGGGCCTTTGGTCCCTGTACCCACAGACGGGGGCCAACAGCTGAACTAGGACTCAGTGAAGGGCTAAGGTCCTGGGAGAGCCTGTGTCCTCAGTTATACTCTTCCCTGAGCTGTGATGAGTCTTGCGTAGGCTCACTTCTTCTGCCCCCAAGTTGGCAGCTTAACGGAAGTGCCCTTCACTGGGAAGAGAATAGAGTGGCTGATTAAGAGCTTGGGCTTTGGTGTCAGACTGAATTGGATTGAACCCTAGCTTGGACACCTATTTGCTGTGTGGCCTTGGGTAAGTTGCTTAACCTCTCTGTGGCAGATTAAAGATGGCTGGAAATTCTTTCACACTCTCCTATCAAAAGATGGAGTCTGTTTCCCCTCTTGAATCAGGACTGGTCTCAGCCTGCTTCGACCTACACCCAAAGTGATGCTAAGCCATTCTAGGACTAGCCTTCAAGAGGATTAGCAGCTTCTGCCTTGGTCTTTGGGGCCCTGAGTCGCCATGGAAGAAGGATGAATACCTTCTGGAGACAGAGTTCACGTGGAAGAGACCTGTGAGTGCAGAAGCCATGTTGGACGTCTGGCCCAGTCAAACCACCAGATGAACTGTGGCCCCAACTGACATCTGACTGCAACTGCATGAGAAACCCCAGAGAGAACTGCCCAGCTAAGGCCCCATCAACTTTCATGACCGTGAGAGATAAGAATCAATTGTAATTTTAAGCCACTATGTTTTGGGGTGGTTGCTTGTGCAACAACCGTAACCCTGTTGCTTTCTATCTTGTCATCAATAAAATTGAGGTAGTGATAGGACCTCCCTCACAGAGTGAATGTGAGGATTAAATAAGAGGCGATGCAGGGAAGTACTTAGCTGTGCTTGATACATATTTATTAATTGGGCTGCATATGACAGACATTCAAAAATAATGTTGATTTTGAGTACCGTGAGGTTGAACCCCGATACACTGGATTCTGGGATAAAGGTTAAAGATCTGTGAAGTCAGAGGGCTTGGATCATGCCTGAGTTGATGGCATAGGAAATGGACTTTGGGAGGACTGGGCAGGCTTAGGTGGTCAGAGCAAGGAGCAGAGGGGGTGGGGCTTCAGGTTGCCTTGAAGAGCAAGGGCCGGTTAAGCAGAGCGGTTTAATGACTGGTGACCCTGATGTGTCTAAGAACATACAAAGCAAGAGGCCAGTTTTCATTTCATCAGTGCTTCCTGGACAGTACCTTAAGGAGGAAAAATGAGTCAGAGCATGGGTATTCAATAAAATTGTTATTAACCATCTTATTCGATACTGGTAGTGTACATTCTCTGATATTAAGGAGGAATGTGAGTCAGAGTACCTTACTGGTTACTTTAAGATGTGGTCTCTGGCGCTGTTCACATTTACAGGGGTGCTATCGGTGTTTGTTAGGTATCTGGGGCTTCTCTGGTAAGAACCACCTACAACCGGGGCCGAGTTAAAAGCGCATTAGAAAAAAAAAAAAGTGCCTTAGGCAGGCCTGTACAAGGCAACACATTTGTTCTCAGTCCATTTGTTTCAGGTTCAAAGTAGTTTTGGCTCTTCCTTCCATATGAATAGCCTTCCTCTATATAATGATAATGGTTAAGAACAAAATGGGCTTATCGCAAAGCAAAAGAGGTCAAGTTAACTATGACCAGAATGTATTTTTTTTCTTTCCTCTCTCATTGAAAAAGAGTTTTAGATGTAACGGGAGGAAGAGAATGGCATTTGCAGTGTGCTCTTGCGATCTTAAGTCTTATTTGAAAGAACCATGGAAACTTATTTTTCTCATACTCATTGCAGAACTCTCACAAACTCCAGCCCATCTGCCTGCCCTAATGAGAAGATTAAAGACCTATTAATGCCACTTGTATTGTTTCTAAGCAGTAGGCGACAGGAGAACTAAATATTCCCAGTTGATGTGATGGTTCTCAAGGCACAGGGACCAAATGGCTGCAGTGACCTTGCTTTGTTTTCAATTAAATGGACCAGAGATAAAATCTCTATTGTTTCTGAAGTGTTGCGATCCACAGAAAGAGGATGAGAAATTGTTTTGCCTGTGTCACTGGGAAAAACAAATGAAACACATTGGGAATTCAGATGTGTCCTCTCCGAGTCTCATTTTTCACTCAACCCCTTCAATGCTCTTATTTGATAGCAAGGCTTCGTTTGGGGAGCTGGCAGTACAAGGGCAGGGCTAGTGATTCATGGGCTTATTTGCTTGTGGATAGTATTGTTAACAAGTAGTCTATTGGATAACAATTACCCATATGACACTGTGGTGGGTGCTAGAGGGGTTATAAAGAGGCATAAGGTGTTCCTGCCTTCAAAGATTGTAAAATCTTGTTTGGCAGCAAAACATCTGTGCGTTGAAAGAGATCGGTACTTGAGAGCAAATACTAAGTGCGGGAGGATTGAGTTGCCTCTCACCTCTGCTCCTCTAGGATTCTAGGGGCTAGAGAAATCATTAAAGCAACACTAGTTAAATGGGAAAGGAGATACTCATTTATTACTCTGGGTAATAACCCCAAGCGTTGCTTCTGGTGAATTGTGCTGGGGAATATGAATTCGATCTGAGGTCATGGTGGGGATTCATTTCTCCCATCCCAATATGACTGGACCTATACAAGTGATTCTAAATGCTCTTACCAACAGGCTGAATGACTCACGTGTGTATACTGCATGGGGACAGGAAATGGAGAAGAAACTGTCACTGACCATAGGAGTCGAAAAACAACAATGACAGCATCAACAATGGGCCTGGTTCCTGATTCTGAGGCACAGTTAACGTGCTTCCTCGTAAAACATGGGCCGTTGAATGTCAGGTTTCAATCAGTCAGATGGTAACTCTTCTTTTTCAAAGGAGCCATTAGAGATAGAGTTTGGAATTGCTTCTTCTAACAATCGTCCACATAGGGAGAGAGCTCTTGAGGAGAAATCCCTTAGAAATATGAGAAGATGGGGAGAAATAGTTCTCCAATAATGTGTCAAATGTGTCATCCGTGATAGTTGGGAAAGAAAGCTCTAGGCTGGCACAGGGGTGAAGACACCCTGGGGAGGTCTTGCGGTAAGGTTGGTTTTGAGATGACTTGAAGGTGAGGGCAGGGGGCACAGGCCTCGCAGGTGGTGGGTGAGGACAAACAATGAAATGGTGTGTGAAGCAGTGAGGAGAGCATTGCAGCTGGAGGATAGAGCAAGAAGCCATGGAGACCAAGTGGACGTTTTTGGATTTGCTACTCGATATTTACCCTCCAGTATTTGATGGAGCTCCTGGGAGTAGGTTACTTGTAGAAATTGCAGAACTTCTGGGACCCTACCGTCACAAAGATAGAAGGGACCTAGCAGGGAGGGCAGCTCCCATCAGCAAATATGGCCATACTATTGTAAAGTTCCCCTTCTATGGCTCACAATAAGGCAAAACCTTTTTTTTTTGGAAAAAGAAAGAACTTTCCAGCAAGATGAACCCTGTATGGTTTTCTCATATGATTGATTTACTGCAGAAATCTTCCCTTTTATGCCTCTCCTAAGAGGCTGGGTGGTTATCCAGCCTCCGCTTGAACTGTTGGAGAAATCTCACTACTTTTATAGGCATCTTTGTTCCATTTCTCCTTTTACAGAACACTCCTCTTGCCCTGAAATTTTTCTTCCTATAATTTCCAAATACTGGTCCAAAAATAATACAGAAAAAGTCTTTTTCCATAATGCAGCTCAGCTCTTCAAATACTTTAGGATGCTGCTTCTTAGACACCTGTTTGCTGTGGTCCACACCCTCAGTTCCATGCATCTCAAATTTTGTTAACACCATCTTAGTTTTTCATCTTCTCCCCTGGGAACCATGACCTTCAGCAATTATTCAATCTCATGAGGACCTCCAGCAAATTAATCTTACTCTCTTTTCACTGCCCCTCACCCTTTTGACGCCCTCTCTTCACTCTTACCCAGCTGAAGCTATGATCATTCCTTATAATCACTCATTTATACGTACCTTCTGTACCCTTGCCCCTCTGCCACTTTATGGTTTTATTAAAACTACAGCCCTGGTTAGATCTCTCTCTCCATCTGTTCTGCCACCACACCTGGAGAGGTGAGTGTTCCTGGAGAAAAATCACAACCTTGATGCCTGGTCTGACTTTATATTCATGACCATGAGCTTCAAATGAGACCTTAATGCTACCCAGCATCATTTTCATAGTATATCTCCTTGGTCCATTTACTCTCTCACATTCCTAGATGGCCATTTCATCATTTCAAACCTCCCACAAATCCTCTTCCATCCTCACTCTCACCTGCTGACCTTGATTCCTGCTTTTACTAAGAAACTGAAGCACGTAGAAAAGAATGTTGGCAGATTTTTACCTCCACATTCTACCTGCCTGCCGGCATCTGCATTCATACCTCTGGCTTCCCACTGCCTGGTTGCTTTAAGTGATCCTATCTGAAGCTGACTACATCCTATCCTCTCTCACTGTTCAAGGTCATCGCTTCAGCAGTTCTCCTCTTCTCTATCATCTTCCCCTCCTCTGCTGTATGCAAACAGGCTGTTATTTCTCCCATTAAAAAAAAAAATCTCCTCTCCATCCCACTTCTCCTAACAACTACTTCCCTAATTCTTGCTTCCCACTGCAAGAAACTTTTCTAAGGAATTCAAAATCAAATTCAGAGTCTAAACTCACCATCTCCAATTCCTCTTCTCACATTTTTTAAAACTTGCTCAAATCAGGCTTTTGCCAGTATCTCCCCCCCAGCAACCCTATGTTGCTAAGTGCAGTGGTCAATGATCAGACCTTATCTTACTTGACAATCAGGAGCATTTGACACTGTTGATTATTTTCTTCTTCCCCCCCACCCAGCTTTATAGAGATATAATTGACATACAACGCTGTTCAAGTTTAAGGTGTATAACGTATTGATTTGATACATTTATATATTGCAAAATGATTGCCAACATAGCATTAGCTAACACCATCATTCCATCATGTAATTACCATTTCTTTTGTGTGGTGAGAACATTTAAGCCTTAACTCTTACAACATTCAAGTATATAATACAGTATTATTAGCTATAATTACCATGCTGTACATTAGATCCCCAGAATCTGTTAATCTGTAACTGGAAGTTTGTATTGTTTGACCAATATCTCCCCGTTTCCTCCACCAGCCAGCCCCTAGTAACCACTACTCTACTCTGTTTCTGAGTTTGGCTTTTTCAGATTCCACATACAAGTGATGTCATACATATTTGTCTTTCTCTGTCTGACTTATTTCACTTAGCATAATGCCCTCATGGTGCATCCAAGTTGTAGCAAACATCAGAATTTTCTTCTTTCTCTGGATAGAGATAAGAAGGCTGGATAATATTCATTATTCATAATATTCAATATTATTATTATTATTATTCAATATTATTATTCATAATATTCATTATCTATCTATCTATCTATCTTCTTTTATATGTTGATGGACACTTAGGTTGTTTCCATATCTTGGCTATTGTGAATAATTTTGCATGAACATGGGAGTAAAGATATCTCTATGAGATCCTAATTTTAATTCCTTTGGAATATATACCCTGAAGTGGGATTGGTGGCTCATACAGTAGTTCTATTTTTAATATTTTGAGAATCCTCCATACTGTTTTTCATAGTGGTTGCACCAATTTACATTCCCACCAACAGTGCACAAGGGTTCCTTTTTCTCTACACCTTTGCCAACACTTATTATTTCTTGCCTTTTTGATGATAACTAATCTAACAGATGTGAGGTGATATCTCACTGTGGTTTTGATATAAATGTCCCTGATAACTCGCCATGTGGAGCACCTGATCATACATCTGTTGGCCATCTGTGTGTCTTCTTTGGAAAAATGTCTGTTCAGGTCCTCTGCCCATTTTTTAATCAGGTTGTTTGTGTTTTTGTTATTGAGTTGTATGAGTCCTTTATATATCTTGGATATTAAGCCTTTAACAGATATATGATTTGCAAATATTTTCTCCCATTTGATAGGTTGCCTTTTCATTCTGTTGATTGTTTCTTTTGCTGTGCAGAAGCTTTTAATTTGACGTAGTTCTACTTGTTAATTTTTGCTTTTGTTGCCTTTGCTTTTGGTGTCAAATCCAAGATATTTTGTCCTTTATACAAGGAGGGAGGACCACAAGGGGGCTTTTCCTTGTTACGGCCAGTTGCCTGTTTCCCACTTTTAGATGTGTGAGGATGTGATGCTTGGCGCTATGACAACCATCTTATGAAGTTGAGGGAAGCTCAAAGAATCACAGATATCCCAACCCAGTGTCTGTGTGTGGATCTTATGAGCCAATCCTGGCATTACCCACCTGCAGACTTCTTGTGATAAGTAATAAATATCCTTAGGTTTAAGTCATTGTTAGCCTAGCTTTACGTTACTTACCGCCAAATGCATCTTAACTGATATATTTTCCTTTTCTTCATTTTTTATTATTAGAGATTGTATGATCAGAATTTCATTGCTGACTCCCATTTTTGGAATCCAACTTAAAAAAAAGACATATTCAATGATAAAAATCATATCCATCTATTCCTCTCAAATTTCCTTTCTAGATTCTAGGAAACTTCTAGGCCCATAAGTAACTAAATAGTTATTAAGTGCCTATAGTGCGTCAGGTATTGTGTGAGGACTTGGAGAAAAAGCGGTGAACAAGACTGACTGTTTGCTGCCTTGCAGTCTCGTGGGCTTTATTGTCTTTTCCTATTTTGAACTCTCAGGTGATACAGTTTATTTTTCCCAAGTTACTTGCTACTTACACATTTTGTCCCTGTTTTTCCTCTTGATCAGAATGACACCAGAGTCACAGTTCCCACTGTTGCTACTTCTGCTTCCAGAGAGATGCAATGATCAGTAAAACAAACGTGGAACTTATCTGCTGCGCTCCATCTACATTCTCAGTGGGACAGAGGGGAGCACAGGGCAGAGGCACTGACCTTGCACATCAGCACTGTGTCACCCAATTTCCTTCCTGTCGGAAGTTCAGAAGATTAGAGCAGCCCTTGGCCAGGCTTGGAATCTATTTGGTTTGTTATCTTTGATTACTTGGATTGTTTTCTCCCAGAGAAACCAGACTTTCTTGTTTAAAGAAAAAAACAAAAAAGCTGAAAAATCTTACATTGGCACATTAGAATCTTCATGCCATTATCTGGATGGCAACTGCATCTCTCTAAAGCCATGCCGTGGCTGTAGATTTGACAAGGCAGAAACAGATGGCCTGGGTTTCCCTTGAAATATACTGATGAAGAGAAAAAAGTGACTTGGCCCCTTATCATTTAGATTATGCCAAATCCACACACGCAAGGGACTCTGGATTTTCGGCCTGAGCTCCAAAATGGGCAAAACAGGCCCACCCTGGCCTATGATCTCTGATACCTGTGGAGCGGTGTGTTTGTCCAGAACATTCAATTAGTGGCCCACCTCCCTATCCACCGGGCCAGTCTGCCATGTGTTGTCATTTATTTCTTTCACTTTGCTAACTCCTTCCCAACGGGCTACGCCATAGGGTTGGTGGATGTTCTCAAGGATCTCTCTCTTGCTTCTCCTTTTCCTCCTGTCTCCTTTCATTCTTCCTTCTTGGAACTCCTTAAGATATAGAAATACTATACAGGCTACTTAACCAAGTGGACAGTTCTCACCTTCTTACCGATTAATCATGAACTCCTGCAGCTAGAACGGTCTGGAAAGGTTCTTCCCACCTCCGCCTCTCCTCAGACAGCACCTCAGTCAGATCGTAGAGATGAGGACCCTACAGCTTGGTCTATAAACACAACTCAGAGCATAATAGTATCCCCTATTGGGAAATATGTCCTGACACTTAACCTCAAATTTTCACAAGTTCCATTTTCCTTAGTCTATCTTCAGTGAAGCTGGTCTCTGTATTTACCTTTAATGTACTTAAAGGACATTTAAAACTCACTCTATAGCAGTGGTCCTCAACCAGGGCCAATTTTGTCCCCCAAAAGACATTTGGCAATATCTGGAGATATTTTGGGTTGTTACACTGGGGTGGTAGTGTTATTGGCATCTAGTGGGTAGAGGCCAACGATGCTGCTAATCTAATCATCCTATAGGGTTGAGGACAGAACACAACAAAGAATTATCTGACTCAAAATGTCTATAGTGCTGAGGTTGAGAAATCTCACTCTATAGTAAACAAAGCTTTAATTCTTTCAGAAATTAAAAGAATGTGTAAGCCGTCATTAAAACTGAAATAAGGCTTGGTCACTTAATGGCTATGTAGTTGTAAACTCTCTGAGCTCAGATCCTTCCTCTATAAATGGAGACATTATTCTTGTTGCACGTGTTCCATGGTGAACTCATGTATATGACCTGTGCATAGCAGTGTCTGCTATTTATGGACATTCAAAAAGTAGTAGTAGGAACTTCCCTGGCAGTTCAGTGGTTAAGGCTCTGCACTTCCAATGCAGGGGGCCTGGGTTTGATCCCTGGTCCAGGAACTAAGATCCCACATGATGCGGTGTGGCCAAAAAAAAGTAGTAGTAAAATATTACTGTGGGAAAAAATTTACTTCTTAATTTGCCAGAGACAATCAACATCAGAGGCCTCTGAGTACACAATAACTTCAACAATTCCTCTGGGCATTTAAAATTTTGTGTTGTTTTTCCTGGTAACAGGGAGTCAGTTAATGAGGAGACTGCAGCTTGGGTTGTGTTCCACGTAGAATGTCTTGATTACCCCAAGCCTTGCCTTTCCCTCACCTATCTTGGCTTCGTGTACACATCCTCATCCTCTGGTCCCCTGTTGTCTCATTTTAGATTATTCACTGAATCTGTCTCCTCAGAGTGGGAAAATGGTAAAATTGCTGAAGCTTGAGTTGGCCTCTGAGGACTAATGCTGCTCACCTTTCTCTGGTAGGGGAAAGAGAGAGGTATGTTTCCTTGTCATAGGTAGTATCACAAAATGATCTCAGGATGCTGGAGACCACCTGAGTGCTTTCTGACCTTTAACCTAAAGTTTCGTGATTTAGCAGCTCAGATAACAAGGAGGCTGGTTCTTACTGCTACCACATAATAAGAATAAGATACTCTCAAGAACTGAGTGATCCAGAAGGCTGTCCCTGAGATGTCTGAAGTTCTCCATGTCCCACTAGTGGAATAAACTGTGCTGTGCCTTAGGCAGGCTCAATGGTATTTCTACTTCTCCTAGAACTCCTCACTTGGAAAAATTCAGGTTTCTTTGGGGCCGATCCATAGTGCTGGTGAGGACTGCATATGGAACAGCTTGGTGGAGTGGCATCTGGTGTATCTTTGTACCAGAAAAGCAGCTTGGTGTCCTCATGTGAGAGATGCGAAATAGCTCTATGGGATATTTGGGAGAAAATGATTTGAACTGGTCCTGAGCAAACCCCTCTGATGGCCATATAGAGCACATGCTCACTGATGGTTGGGCCGTGCTATTTCTAGAAGATGCTTTCCTGTGAGGACCCAGGCCATTCTCCTCGTACCAGAAATGTCTGTCTTCTACTTGGCCTCCATGTGACTCAGTTTGATTAGTTTTAACCCAATTCAAAGAGCTATTGTTCAAGACTATGATGAGTAAGGTTCTGAACCACCAGAAGGAGGGATATGAGTACAGTGGAGTCCCTGCTTCCCTCAAGTAGCTGACATTTGGTGGGAGAGATGTATGCATGAAGTGTGGGGAGACAGTAACTGAGGGGCAAAGAAAGTGTAAGTGGAGCCTGCTTGTGATGGGTGAGGAAGGAGGTCAGGCAAGCTTCGTGGAGGACGCATTGCATGGTACCGTTCCAGGATCAACACAAAGACAAAATCACGGCGTGCGGAAATTTGCCTTCCGAGTATCTTCATCTCCCCTTCACATCCCTTGCAGCAGGCTTCTGCTTGCCTAGCAAACCTCCATTCTCTCTCTCTGTGTTCCTTAGTAGAGGAACCCCTGCTATGTAGCTGGGCTCAAGGCAACTTGGAATATGAAACCATATTTCCCCGCTTCCCTGGCAGTTAGGTATATTGCTGCCAACTCTCCAGTGATTTTATGAAGATTTGGAAGGGAAGAGCCCTGGGACAGAGCGCTGAGGAACAACAGCAGAAAGGGCATCCAAAGGAGGAAGACTCACTAAAGAAGACTGAAAAGGAGTAGGAGGGGCAGAGGAGAAAGGAAGGAGAAGCAGAGTGATTTGGTGTCATGGAAACCAAGAGAGGATAGAGTTTCAAGGAGAGAGGGGTCGGCAGTGCCAAATACTGCAGAAAAGTCTCCGAAGAAAGGCCTGAATCATAGTCTTCAGTGTTTCCTTTCAAGCTTAGACTGAATATCTGAACTCTTGGAGCAAAGAAATGTTTTTTGGTGGTGAATTCAGAAATAGACAAAAGATGCTCTGGGAGGGAAGAAGCTCAAAGTGACCCGAGCAACAGGTAACATCCGAAGTTTTCCTGCCGCTCTGGATTCCCGCTGGACTGTGTTTCTTACTGGATAAGTCGGGACTGTGACATCGAGAAATACCAGAGTCGCTCTTGCTTTGCTGGCAACTATTGGGAGCTGAGACTTTTCAGTGTAAGTCCCGAGTAATTTGAAAATTGAGGCAGGTAAAAGATTGGTATTATTTTTATAATAATAATCTTTTACCTGCTTATGATTATGATAAGGCAAAGCTTAGAATTATTATTTTTTAAATTTTAATAAAAGAAAGCAGGATGTGAGACCAACTACTTTAGAAGTTTTCTGACACTGTTTCAGAAAAGCACCAGAAAATATGTTTTTTCATTTATTTTTGCAAAGACACTGGCACATTTTCTTTAAGAGAAGACCATCCCACTCCACCTTTGCGCGGGCAACTATCTGTCTGCTTCCACATTTGAGAAAATTAGCTCTGCAAAGAAGAGAAAGTAAGGTGTGTGTGTGTGTGTGTGTGTGTGTGTGCACACGCATGTGCACACACGCACGCACATGTCCATGTTCATGCATTTGTGAGTGTGCTTGTGTGTTCGTGTATGGGGATGAGATACACGTCAGAGCTTGGGTCTCTACGTCCCCAGTTATTTTGTAGACGTACATTCATTTAACTTTATGAAAATCTTTTCATTTTCTCCCAAGAGCTTATTCAGTTGGCCTAAGTAACACATTTTAGCAAAATAAAAGCCCCATCTCCTTCCCTTTCTGACTCCAGCAAAGGGCTGCCTCTGTGGCAGTTCATGGAAGACGTGATGACACTTCCCTGGAAGCCAGAGTCCTAAACCAAATTTATTCTCAAAGTCAAATGTGTGCCTCCCTTGTGGGCAAAGCCAAAGGTGAGAAGAGGAAAATGGAGGAGTAATTCTGTGGAAACGCTGACAGCCACTGGGGAAGGGGTTCTGCATGTACTCAATTCAGATTTGCAAAGCACTTTACAGTTTATGCAGACTTGTTACATACTAAGTCATTTGATCTTCACAACAATCCTGAGAAATATATTTGATTATTCCAGGAGGAAATCAAGACCTAGAGAGGCCCTTGAACCTATAAGTGGAAAGTCAGCCATGAACCCGTGCTTGGGGTCCGGGCCTAGGACTCTTTCCAGGATCCCACCCCAGTCTCCCCTTCTTATATTTGCACATTCAGTCTCCATGGGCCTCAATCACATTTATTCACTGTCTTCCACACACAACATATCTTCTTTGATTCAAAGATGTTCATGTCACCGTGCCCCCACCCAGCCTTCCTTCTAACCTGTGTTAAACAGTCTCTCTTCTACTCTCATTGCCCTTATTTGATGGGGAATTTCTCCAAGCCTGGGACTTGATCTCAGGGTGGTAATTAGGGGGTGGTAATTAATTTATTCATTCATTAAACATTTCGTTCAGGTTTCAGGGAACCAATAAATGTCATCTCTCTCCTCCTCCTATGAGTTTGGAACCCACTGAGAAGTTGACATGGGAACTGATATGAAGATAAAAATATCCCTTTTATTACAGAAAAAACCGATGGGAGAACATAGCTTTGGGTCAACAACCAAATGCCTTCCTGCTTAATTAGAAGGACTTACCCAGTCCTCACAGCTGGACCCTCACAGGCCTCCCCCACGGGGCAGGCTCTGAGTGCCAGGTAGATTGTAGGCTGGGAGGCAAGCTTCTTGAGGGCAGACTCACTCAGAGAAGAAAGCCTAGGAGGTTCCAAGCTGAGCATGCTGTTTATTCTAGAGACGCTGGGGGCGTTACTTTAGTGGACCACCATCTGCACAGGAACGTGAGGTCGGGGAACTCAGGATTCTCCCCAAACAATTCATTACACGTGTACAGATATTAGCTGAGCCCAGATGCTATTATAGGGGTTGCAAATACAAAATCGAATAGGACTTTGTGCTTCTTGTCATATCGCAGCCTCCTGGGGGAGGCGGGCAGATGGGTCATTTACTACAGGGCTGCGTGATGAGTGCTAGGAAGGATGAAGCAAGGGAAGGGGTTTCCACATCCGAATCCTGAAGGAGGTGGTCCTTGAGCTAAGCTTCAAAAATAGAGGAGGATTTGACAAGCTGAAGGAGTGGTAAAAGAACATTTGGCCAAGGGGAAGCACATGCAAAGCCCTGCGATGCTAATGGCCCACCTGGGGAACTATGAATAGTTCGGGATGGCCAATGAGGGGTGTGTGTGTGTGTGTGTGTGTGTGTGTGTGTGGTGGGGATGTGAAGGGAGTGAGACTGATAGGGGAGGGGTTAGAAGGGCAAGGCAGCCACCAGCCCCGGAAGGGTCTTTTCTGCTTTGTTAAACAGAGTCTGGTCTTGATTCTGAAAGGCATCAGGAGGTGCTGAGAAGCTTTAAGCAGAGGAGGCACATGATCAGGTCTGCAGTTTAGAAAGAGCCCTGTAGCGTCAATGTGGAGGGCCAGCCCAGATGCCTGAACCCCAGTTGGGAGAGTAATGATCCAGGTAAGAAATGATGAGATGATAGGAACCAAGAGTGGGAGGAAGGGCTGCAGAGCAGGGGCAACAAGGCCGCTCAGCAAATGCAATTAGGGAAATGCAGTGGCCCTGAGGCCTGCTGTGCTCTGCTCTTCAAGTGGCTCCCTGGTGGGACCTGGACCCTGAATCCTCGCAACACTGCTGAGGAGTGACAGAGGCTGGCCAGGGCTCCTTGTGGGTCTGGTGCGTTTGTGCTCTGTCCTAACCTGCTGTCTGCTATTAGGTGACAGCACGGGGTGGTAGTGAAGACCCTTGGATTTAAACCCAGTTCCTCACTTACGACCTCTGGCGTCTTTGGCAAGTTACTTGACCTCTCTAGGGCACAATTACCCTGTCTGCAAAATAGGACTCCTACTAGTACTACTACTACTAGTACTATTAGGACAAGTACTATTACTACCACTACTGGTACAACAACTACTGGAACTACTATTACTACTACCTGCTTCACAGGGTTCTTGTGAGGATTAACTGAAACCATGCAAGTGAAGTCCAAGTGTTCAGTGAAGGTCAACCACAATCATTACTGGTTTAATTCAGACACCTCTGTCTTCCCATTCCCTCCCAGTTCATGGTCCCTGTTCAGAGCCCTCTCTTCATCTGTGGTCCTGGTCCCTGATGAACTTGCATCATTGCTGGCAGGATCTGTTGAGAACACAGAGCTCCTCATCCAGCATGGCATTTCTTTGCCATTAGGGAGACCGAACACCTCATGCATCTTTTAAAAATGCAAACCCGTCCTGACGATGGGTGCAAATAAAAAAATAATAATAAAAACAAATAACAAAAACAAGTCTTGAAAAATTCAAGTGAAGGATGATTACATATTGGTATTTCAAACTAATCAAACTAATTGAGAAATGTTGCTGTTGTGACAATGTCATAACGAAGCAAGAAAGACTTGGAAATACAGCTCTAGAATGGAGATGCTGAGACATTTTACCCCAGAACTGCTCCCACCAGACCCTTTGCTCTTGTTGACTCAGGCCTTCGGTGATGAGGGGACGATTGTGGAAGGCCCAGAGGGATGTGCTGTTTTCAGATTCATCACGATTTTGTCTTTTCTGGTTATAAAAGCATTATGTGGTCATTTGAGAAAAACTGGAAAATGATGAAAAATAAAGATAAAAGTTGACAATATTTCTTCCATGCAGAGATGGGTACAGTTAACATTAAAGTTTTTAAAAATTGAAGTATAGTTGATTTACAATATTGTGTTAGTTTCAGATATACAGCAAAAGAATTCTCGTATACATTTTTTTAATCTAAAAAATAATACATAAATGAATCTATATACAAAACATTAACATTTTTGATTATTTTCTCGAGATGAATTTTTTATTTCTCCACAGCTCCCCACTGACCCTTCAAGCCACATTCACACATGCAGGTCTATGTCTGTTGCAGACCAAATACCCAAAGACCCCTCTGTCCAGGACACCTTTATCCCTCCTCACCCAGTTTCCCCAGATCCACCCATCCTGCCCCTCTCAGCTCAAATGTCACCTATTCTAGCACTATTTCCCCAAACCCCACCCAAGATGGAGAATTCATGTATTTCACATGAGCGTCTATGATATCTTGTGTCTATCTCTATCTTCGCATTTATATTGTTTTTACTGATCTGTTTAGATATCTGCTTACTCCATTAGACTGGACATATTTGTGTCTTACTCATTTTTGTTTTCCTGACACCTAGAATAGTGCCTAGGGCATAACAGGTGAAAAAAGGAGTGAATGAACTTAGGAGAGAAATTGGACTTGTTTTGTAAGGCTCCAAGGGTTAAAACTAGGACTAGTGGTTAGATACAATGGAAACTAACACAACATTGTAAATCAACTATACTTCAACAAAAAGTTGTTTGTTTTGAAAACAAACAAACAAAAAATAGATACAGTGGTATGACAAAATTAGAGAATATGAAAAGGGAATGGGCTACTTTGGGAGTTAGTGAGTTTCTGGCTGCTGAAGGCTTGGCAACCACATCAGAAATACTGTAGAGCATGATCAACCTCTAGATTAATTAATGTTAATCTAGAGGACTTTTAAGGCTCATTCAATATTGAGATTCCCTAGTCTTGTATTTTGGAAGTCATAAAATGATGTAATTTGTGATCAGAAATTCCAAGTCTTGGTAGCCTTGACTAAGGTCTGGCCCTTAGGTGCTCATAGATAAGATGAGAGGTCTCATTTCAGTTTTTATGGGCAGAGGACGGAAGTGGAGGGTGGCACCATAGGGCCTTTCTATCCTCAGTGGATCCAGAATCTGCCCCTTTTCTGGGGACCACATCTTAGATCCTTCAGCCTGAACCATTCCTCCAGGGTCCATGCAGCTACCCACTTTTGGAGCTTGCAATTTTGCTCTTGGGTCATCTCACCTTCATGGTTATAGTCTAAAAATATTCAGTTTTGTACATTGACAATATAATTTCAAGCTTGCTGTGTGACATATTATTTTCTTTTAAGTTTTCTTATAAAATTTTATCATTTATATCATATTTTATGTTTTGAATAGGTAACAGATACAATAGTGTATGGTAGTAATAAAAATGTCTCCTTCCTCTTGCTTTCTTCTAGTCCCTGAGTTCCTCTTCCTAGAGGCAATCACCACTGTCAGATTCTTATATCTTCTTCCAGAGATTGTGTTTGGATATATAAACATATATATCTTTCTTTTCTTATAGAAATAGTAGTATGTGATATTTGTTTTTACATCCTGCTTGAAAAAATTACCAATACAGCTCAGAAAGAGCTCCATGTTGGTTCATGTAATGCAGTAATGTCCTTTTTAGAGGCTCCACAATATTTCATAGTACAGAAGTTCCCTAATTAGTTTAACCAACCCTTTTATTGAGTCCTTGAAATTTAGTGCTTGTCTGGTCTTTTGCTGTCACACACAATGCCACAAACCCTTGTGCACAATATATCTTGTACAGACAAGTGAATCCATCTATAGGTAGAATAAATTCCTACAAGTAGGATTGATGTATGAAAGGTATGTACAGTTCATCCTTTGTTAATGGTATTAGTAATTTATTAGCATGAGGGATAGTAGCAATGACTCACTCAGTTTTTTTACTGTGTCAGTCACTATTTAATTGTTTTGCGAGTAATATATCTCATTCCTTCTTCGCGACATTGAGGAAGGTACTATTATCATCTCCACTTTCCAAAGGAGCAAACAGGCATAGAGAGAGCAAGTAACCTGCTCTTATATTCACAGAGTAAACAGCAGAAGTGAGGTTCAACCCAGGCAGTTGGGCTTTGGACAGCTTAAGGTTCTTCACTACCCCTTTGCCCTTCAGAGTGGTTGGACCACCAGTAAATGAGAGGAAAGCATACTTCCTACAGACACAGACACAAATGCTCACACACACACGTTTTTCTTGGCTTCAGTTTAGAGCTAGTTCATGAACCTTTTTGAAGACGCTTGCAGAAGAATAACTTATGATAAATTCTCTTCCTAGAAAATAGCAGAAATACCAAGGAGGTTTTTTATTTTGGGTGGAAAATGCATCTCCTTCTGGTCAGTCAAAACATGTTGACTGTGACAGCCTACTTGAAAAATAAGAAAAGGACCTCAGAATAAATGAGTAACAGCGTTTCTCATTAATTCATGGCCAGTGAAAGCTACGGTCTCCTCAAAGACAAATGGTACTTTTGCCCTTTACTGGTGGGCTTTAAGCCTGTTGGTTTAATCCCACTAGACCAAAGCTATTTTGAAGCCACAAATGAATCATATGATCCAATTGGATCCTTTTCTCTTGTCACCCATGATGAAGACTTTTTTTTTTTTCTTTAAACCAGGAAAGGACAAAATAATGATATTTTCAGAGAATTTTGCCACTTGAGTAAAAAAGCCAGTTCTGGACATGATCTGATCCAACAGAGTAAAAAAACCAGTTCTGGACGTGAGTGGACCACAGAACTTTCTCACACATTATCCATCTCTAAGGGTATCTTTTTTAAAATTAGGACTGAAAAGAGAAATACAATAACTTTATGATTTTTTTTTGTTTGTTTTTCAGTCTCTGCCGATGAGCAAACTCCCTCTCTCCTAGGAAAGTTTTTTCATTCTTGGATTCATCCAATAACGATCTGTGAGTGTCCAGTGTATGTTAATCAGTGTGCCAGGCAGTAGACAAGAGGTGAGGGGCCAGGCAGACATAACACCCACGCTCACTGCTTATCAAGGCTGAGAAAGGCTGCATGAGGCTGTGGAGGAAAATCTCGTGTTTTATTACTAGGCCAGATTCCCTCTTAGCAAAGCAAACAGTCTTTATTTTTGGCAGGGGTTGCGCGGGAGGGACCACGTGTGTGGCAACTCTACAGATCCAAGAGGGAAATATCAGTATGGCAAACACTAGATAAGAGTAGAACTGGGTGAAGAATACCAAGTTCAAAAAGATGAGATGGGATTTCATCAATTTTTCTGCATATGCCTGCAGGCCCTCTTTCAACTAGGATTTTAAAATGTTGAGGATTTCTTAGAAAGATGTATTAAAATAATCACAAGTATGAGACTCTCCTAACTGCCATTTGTAAATTGCATCCGCTTTCATGCAAGCCCTTAGAGGCTTTTTCAACCATAGGCTATGGCAACTGGAAAACTTGTAAATTATTTATTTTGACATTTGTAGTCATTTGTGATATGAAAAAAAGACGTTTAAAGCCAAATAACTCAAGGTCCCAGGGTTAGTGCGAGAAAAGAATTGTGGTTTCCTTTATCTGAGATTACCCTTAAATTTCATTATGTCAAGGTATTTTTCCTCCATTGGTGATTCCACCAGAATCTCTGCTGGAAGGATCTGTGAGGTCTCTTTAGTTCCAGACAGGCTCAGGGAACCTCTGACCTGCCATCAATATCTGAAAACTAATGGAGCAATTCGGTGCTCCTGGAGCTGAAAGAACGCTCTGCCTTTGACTTGAGCAGGGCTGCTCTATGATGAATAAGGCACTTAATGAGCAGAGAAATGGGCAGGTCATGGTCAGAGGTGCATCAAGGTCTAGGATGTGACGGAGTGAAGAGATTCATTTTGCTTGTGACTTCTTTGCAGGCAGGGAGGTGAGATCGCTCCTATTTTCTGAAATGCCCTTTTTTCTTCTGCATTTTGCAAAATGGAGGATAATTTTACATGCTTGTGTCTTGGAAATACAGCATTTGTTCTGATCTATGAAGTTTCTTATTTGGACTCCTAAGCAGGAGAACTTGCTACTCCTTTCCTGATTTTGGTGGAAATGTGTGAATATGAGTATTTTTAACCTCAGTGGTAAAACTCCATTTTCTATTGTCTTCAAATTCTTTGTAGTTGAGACCAATACCTCAATTTACTGCTGATGACTCTAAATTCCTGGCTGTGGGTTTGACTGATGACACTTCAAGTGGTGAGGCATCATCTCCTCCCATTACTCTATGCATAGAGGGAGAAGTGGTGATTTGCCCTTGATCCGTGTGCTTGGTACCGTGGTGATTTTTATGCAAAGCTGGATAAGGAGCAAATATCTCATTTAGCTGCCAAATTACCTCGTGGTTATGATCACTTCAGTCTTGGGAAATGCACATTGGTATTCTGCTCTAATCCAGAAAGCACTGAGATGGGGCATTTTTCTCCCTGTTCCACTGGCTGTAATCAGTCCCCGAACAGAATTTATCTACTGCAGGCATTATTTACTATGGGGTTCAAATGAAAGGGATGGAAGCTACCTATAGTTTTATCAATCCTGGGCTCCCAGGGCATGAGATTACGAAGAAGACCTATTTCTATGCACTGGAGCCAGGGTTATGGACATAAAGTAAATGTGGATTATTTGTAGCTACAGGAAAAACTTTTAGCAAATTCAGGAGTGATAGATCTTTTTTTCACTTTCGTTTTCCTGGAGAATCATCATTCTGTTATTTTTTTATTTTTTCCGGTACACGGGCCTCTCACTGCTGTGGCCTCTCCCGTTGCAGAGCACAGGCTCCGGACGTGCAGGCTCAGCGGCCATGGCTCACGGGCCCAGCCGCTCTGTGGCATGTGGGATCCTCCCGGACCAGGGCACGAACCCATGTCCCCTGCATCTGCAGGCGGACTCTCAACCACTGTGCCACCAGGGAAGCCCCATTCTGTTATTTTAATGAAGATTTTATACCTGAATTTCTTTGTGGGAGGCAGCACCGGAAGTGATGAATGGAAAGATTTTAAATTTAATTCAAACCTTTTCAATGATTCAAAGCTATTCATGTTAATGATGTCATTCACGTGAATGTGAATGTGAATGTTAACATGTTAATGTTAATTCAAGAATTAACTTGATGGTAGACATGCATGTGACAGATTGTGGACATGCATGTGATAGCATTGTGATTTGGTTAGTTGGTCTGAGCTACAGGCAGCTACAGGGTTTGGTAGTAGAAGGCAACACATGACTATCCAGCCTCAGATTCATGACCTTAATAATGGGGTAGAAAAACAGACTTCCTGGGCCTCTCATGTGATCCACTCTACCATTTAGAACTGCTACACTTCGTTCCCTCCTGTATCTGGCTCTCTGATCACACCTCCTGGCCTTTCAGACTGTTTACCTTTCCTTGTTCTCATCCTTCTTATTCTTAGACCCCAGGGACCTCTGTGTTTCATGCCTCTCTCCTCTTCCCTACTTTATCAAGTGTTGAAGGCCTCATGCTTCAGCATCTAAACCAGGGATTGGCAAACTTTTTCTGTACAAGACTACATAGTAAATATTTTAGGCTTTGTGAGCCATAGTCTTTGTCACAACTACTCAGCTCTGCCTTTGTAACATGAAAACAGCCACAGAGAATACGTAAGCAATGGGTATGGCTGTGCACCAGTGAAACTTTATTATGGACCCTGACATTTGATTTTCATACCATTTTCTATCATGAAATAGTCTTCTTCTTCTGAATTTTTTCCACTGTTTAAAAATGCAAAAACTAATCTTCACTTTTGGCATAAAAACACAGGTGCTGGGCTTGACTTGACTTGAGAGCTCTGGTTTACTGACCCTTTACATCATTCTTTTCTCAACATTCTTGATTTCTTTACTCCATTTTGTTCTGCTCAATGACCCAGAAAAACCTCAGCACTGGGGCTTTCTTTTCTTACCTCCTCTTCACTCTTTTAGTTGAAACCATCAGCTAATGGTCTCCTGTTAATTCAAGAGAATTAATTAATTCTCTTGAATTAATTAATTCAATTAATTTAGTTGAAACCATCAGCTAATGATCCCAGAGAGGAGATAGTTGAGGAAGACAGGTTCTGGAGAAAGTTGGAGGAAATGGGACTAAGGACATAAGTCAATGGTTGGATTAGGATGGAGAATCGTATGTCTTCTTTAGGGGGAAGGAAGGACCAATGAAGTTATACAGGTATTTGAGTTGGAGAGAGAGAGATGAGAAAGCACCTTCATTCTCCAGAGCTTGAGGGAGACAAAAAGTTTGGGAAATCTAAAGCTACTAAAAATGCTTTGGAGGTAGATTCCCTCTGTGCCCACTTTCTGGAGAGTTTTTATCATAAATAGTTGTTGAATTTTATCAAAAGCTTTGTGTGCATCTATTGAGATGATCATATGGTTTTTATTCAATTTGCTAATATGGTGTATCACACTGATTGATTTGCAGATATTGAAAAATCCTTGCATCTCTGGGATAAATCCCACTTAATCATGGTGTATGATCCTTTTAATGTATTGTTGGATTTGTTTTGCTAGGATTTTGTTGAGGATTGTTAGGTCTATGTTTGTCAGTTATATTGGCCTGTAATTTTCTTTTTTTGTGGTATCTTTGTCCAGTTTTGGTATCAGGGTGATGGTTGCCTCATAGAATGAGTATGGAAGTGCTCCTTCCTCTACAATTTTTGGAATAGTTTCATAAGGGTAGGGGTTAACTCTTCCCTAAATGTTTGATAGAATTCTGTGAAGCCATCTGGTCCTGGACTTCTGTTTGTTGAGAGTTTTTAAATCACAGATTCAATTTCAGTACTTGTAATTGGTATGGTCACATTGGTACAGCCATTATGGAGAACAGCATGGAGTTTCCTTAATAAAACTAAAAATAGAGCTACCATATGATGCCACTCCTGGGAATATATCTGGAGAAAAACATAATTCAAAAAGATACATGCACCTCTATGTTCGTAGTAGCACTATTTACAATAGCCAAGATGTGGAAGCAACCTAAGTGTCTATTGACAGATGAATGGATAAAAAAGATGTAGTACATATATACATTGGAATATTACTCACCCATAAAAAGAATGAAATACTGCCATTTGCAGCAACATGGATGGACCTAGAGATTATCATACTAAGTGAAGTAAACCAGGCAAAGACAAATATCACATGATATTGCTTATATGTAAAATTTAAAAAAATGATACAAATGAACTCATTTACAAAACAGAAATAGACTCACAGACATAGAACACTAACTTCTGGTTACAAAAGGGAAAATAGGGGAGGGATAAATTAGGAGTTTGGGATTAAAATATACACACTACTATATATAAAATAGATAAGCAACAAAGACCTACTGTATAGTGCAGGGACCTACACTCAATATCTTGTAATAATCTATAATGGAAGAGAATGTAAAAAATGAATATATATATATATATATATATATATATATATATATAGCCAAATCACTTTGCTGTACACCTGAAACTAACAACATTGTAAATCAGTGTAAATCAATGATACTTCAATAAAAATTTTTAAAAAAGAAAAAAATGCTTTGGAATAATTCATGTGAGGAACAGGATAGGGTTCAACGGAAGATGAACTGATTGACTGTTAAACATGATTATAGGAGGGGTCAGGGAGATGGGGGTGGTCCTTCTCCCTGTGCAGAGATACTTTAAGAGTAAGTGGGTGTCTGTGGAGCAGTTGTCACCTCTAATTGCTTGAAGTGAATGAAGTCAATTAGTATATAAAGACATGATTCAGGTCTGTGGTTGTTTGGAATGGAAATGAAATAGTTAGACCTGAAGAGCAGAAAGGAAGAACTTGCTCTGGGACTTCCTAGTTCAGTTCTGGGTAACTGACTCCAGACCAAACTGGGGATGGGAAATTGGGTGGATTATAAAGGGACAACTCATGTTAACAGTGGACCACTTTATCGAGTTGGAGGGTGCTCACAGTTACTAACTGTATTTACACAGACTGAATGATCATCGATGAGGTTTACTGCAGATATATTTGCTACTTTTGAGTCAGAAATAACAGATCACCAGTAAAATTCCTTTTTTTCCCTGAGGTTGTATGAGTATGTTGCATGTATAATTCTCATACATTCTAAAGTACAGTAGAACTCCACACCACCACATTCAACATCACCTGGATTCAGAGTCTTCACAGGTTGAATCATGTCTTTCAGACGTAACTACAGACTTAAAAAATCTTAGCCAAACCTGCTCATCTTCTGAGGTGAGTGATAAATCGATCACCAGAATCAGCACTATGAAACAGAAAGAAATTAGCATTCAAACAGCTTGCCGTTATGAGGCAATAGATTCTATGGAGTTCTATGCCTCTGATTTTGAATCTTGATTCTACTGTATGAAATTTTTTTTTCGACATTATTGTGTGACCTTGGACAAGTTACCCTTTAAACTTCAGATTTTCATTGGTAAAGTGGGGACAAAAATAGCATCTACTTCACGTGGTTGGTGTGAGGATTAAAGGAGGTAGGTTCACGCGAGGCACTCAGAGCATCTGGTAGAGCGAGTGGTAGGTGAGTGTGAGTCACTGAGTGCACTAAAAAGGGCAGAGTCAAGCGCTTCAAGGCATCAAACCAATGAACTTGGGGACAAGGAGTTTATGAAGGAGATTTGGCTAAGTAAATCTTAAGCACAGGAAGGGGCTGGGCCTGAATGACACAGTAAGAGATGGGATTTTCTCTTTAGGAGCATGGCATTTCCTGTATTTTCCTAGTAAATATGACTAGATTTTTTTTTAAAAAATGGGTAATTCACTTAAATTTATCTAATTACTGAAACAGTAAAACTCTGCATGAATTCATAAAGGCATCATATAATTTCAATGAATAAGCTTTTCACAAATGCCATAACAAAATCTTTGCACGTGGTCAAAACACAGTATAACTTGTCATAGGAAATCACCCTAGTGGTAGTGGCTGGTAGTTTTCGGTGTAGTGACCATTTGTTCTTTGGTCAAGATTCAGCCTCTGGATGAATAGGGACCAGAAGAGATGTTTAGTCCCTTTAATGATGAAGAGATTATAATGTACCCTTCCCTCAGTATTTTAACTTCTAAAAATGTACTGGAAATTTATATTTTCTAGGTTAGTGGGCAGTGGAGACCTGAAGGACTAACCAGTTGGTAGTATAGCAGACACTGCTGGCTATCTACTCCAAAGATATTTACCTTCTTTCTTTCATAGTAGAACCTCAAATCTGTTCAAGGGTGTGTGTTTTTTTCCTCATACCAATCAATTAATTCTCTGACTCCAACTGGGTATCCAACAGTTTAATTCAAATTTGATATTAACTATCCAAAGTTCCTGTAAGAACTATATTAACTTTGTATCCTGTATAATATCAGCAAACTTAAGGACTTGTTATGAAAATCAAATGAGCAAATGGACATAAAGACCTTAGCGCCTTTGTGCTTAGCACAGAGTGAGTACATGATAAACAGAAATTTAAAAAGAGGGGTTGTAGAATCAGAGAGCTCAGGTAACATCACATGAATGTGTGAAGAGGTTAGATAGCAGTATCCCTAAGCTGCTGATGCTGGAGGAGTGTGTTTCACATGTGCTTAATGCTGATTCAGAGGAAATTTAATAGCACTGTGAGTAGGAAGTGGCCATTCTTTAAAAATGAGCAGAAATGAACACACCCACCTTCACGTCAATCTGGTTTTAATAGTAGTGTAACCAGGACAGGTAGCTTAACCTCTCTGGGCTTCACTTTTTTCACCTGTAAAATAAAATGATTCAAGTTATGTATTCATTACATGTTTATTGAATGGCTGATATACACAAAGCCCTACGCTAGGCTCTAGGGACAAAATGGTGAGCAAACCAAGCATGATCTCTACCTTCATGGAGTTCATAATTAGTAGAGGAAATCTATACAGTCACATAGCCATACAACTATACACAAAATTACCACTGTGATAAATGCTCTGAAGGAAAGGTAAGGCTGGTGTTATAAAAGCATGTCAAAGAAAGATCCAGATCTGGCCTAAGGGATCCATGAGAGTTTTCCAGAGGAAGGGATTTTAGTTGACATCCAGTATTAGTAGAATGATCTAGGTGACTTCTATAGTCTGTTCCAGCTGTAACATGTTACCATGATTTGACACCGATGACAGAATTATGGCATCCTCTGAACTATGATCAACAGTCATCTTAATCAAATTCCATCCTGCATTGTCCCACCTCTCTTCTCTCAAGTTACTTTAAAGGATGGTTTATGCTTACGCCATATCTTACACCATATTTCATATGCTCAGTCACTCTTCAAACCACTGCAATCTGATTTTCTCCTTACTTCCAAATTAAACAACTATCCCAAGTATAACCAAGGGTCTCAGTTAATAAATAGACTACTTTTGGGTCTTTATCTGAACATTTGGGCAGTATTTGACATTGGGTTTCACTTCCTTGAGACGTCTGTCTCTTTGCTTTTGGGGTAACATGCTTCTCTTCTACACTTTTAGCTGTTCCCTCTCAGTCTTTCTCCCAGTCTTGTCTTTCTCTGTGCATCTTTTGAATAGTGTTGTTTTGAGGTCCTCATCTGTGGGCTTCTTCTCTACACACATGTACTGACTAATCTCATCTATTACTATGGCATGATTACCAACTCTGTACTGATAGCCCCAAATCTGTCCTTTTTGTTCTAATCTTTCTCTCTAAGCTACAGACTCAATGCTCCTATAGTTCTTTGGTCATTTCTTCTGGAAGCTCCAAAGACAATTCAATATATCCAAAGATGAACACATTTCTCCCACTGAAATCCATTTCTCTGTGGAATTAACCTCATCTATTTTTCACTTAACATAGAAACACAAAAAAACTTGAACATTTTGCTCAAATTTACCATGATATTTCTCATTTGGTGACTTTGTACTTGCTAGTAACTGTTTAGAATAGTCTTTCTCCCTCTGCATCTCTTTCTACTCCCATTCAACACTTGCTCTGGTGTCATTGCCTTTAGGAAGCTACTGCAGGTACCATCTTGGGGTAGGTGCCTATAGTAGACAGAGTTTGAAGGAGGTTCCCAATGTTTCCCACCCCTATGTAGACTGCATACTCATATAATTCTCTCCCTTTGTGTGCAGGACCTGTGCATATAATGGGATATCACTCCCATCATTAGGTTATATTACTTGGCATAGATGAAAGAATTTTGCAGATGCAGTTAAGGTCCTTAATCAGTTGACTTAATCTGCATTAATCAAAAGGGAGATTATCCTTTTATAGGCAAGCCCATAAAAGGGGGTCTAGGATTCAGAAAGATTCTCCTACTGCGTTTGAAGAAGGAAGCTGCCGTGTTATGAGATGATCTGTCAGGGCCATGTGGCAGGGATCTGTGGGAACCTCTAGGAGCTGACAGTGGCCCCTGGCTGACAGCCAGAAAGAAAGGGGACTTCAGTTCTACAACTACAAGGAACTGAACATTCACACAAGCTTGGAAGAAGACCTGAGCTCCTGAAAGGAAGGCAGCCTGGCTGACACCTAGAGAGGAGCTTTGTGGGACCCTGAGCAGAAGACTTATGTAAGTTGTGCCCAGATTCCTGACCCACAGAAACTGTGAAATAATAAAAGAATGTGGTTGTAAACCACAGATTTGTGGTAATTTGATACACTGATCCAGTGCCCCTGCTGGCAGTTCCTTTAAGACTCTGATCTCCATCATAGCCTGGACCCCACTGACTTGAGAATCCATTGACTTATCTGTTCTCTGCTCCAGACTCTGAGCTCATTAAGCTCAGGAGAAACTTCTTTTCTTTGTATCACTACTTGGTACAGTGTCTTAAACAACATTCACAATCAAGAATTATGTGTGGAATGAATGAATACATGAAATGACTCATGAAGAAACAAAAACATATATGGTTGGAACAGATTAATTCTGCCTTTTCCATGGAAATTCTCATTAAAAAAAAAAAGATTCTGAAATGGAATTTCTCAGTAGGTTTCCTGCCAATAATGAGTGAGCTTTTTTTGTGGTTATGTACCTCATTTTCTCAACCCCCAGGCTTTAACTAAGATAAAAGTTTTGAAATGCATAAAAGTCTAAAAGTTCCCACAAAGCTAGATTTTGCAATAACTATTCACTAACCAGTACTTAGTGGGTCAGGAAAATGAATTTGTGCCTTAAGTATCTTGGCTTATGCCAGGAACTGATGAAGGCATCAGGGAGAATTGGGCTTAGTAGTGTATTTTATTGTTCAGATGACATGATACCTTCTTTCCAACAAGTTATATCAGCTAATGAGTTGTGTGTGTTCCAACATTGTACTGCTTTTAAGTTATATCAAGTTGGCTTGGATGGATTTCTCTGCTGGGGAGAGTAGAAGAGAACTGAAGGGAGGGTATGATGTACCCTGCCACTGTATTTTAGCTGAGGGTTCTAAGATATAAAAATCAAGGCAACATGTGTAAGTGATGAGGCACAGTGGTGAACTCTGCAAGACCAGCTCCACGTCAGATCCCCTGGGGGAGAAGGGGCATAGCCAGGGCAGGAACTTAGATGAGTTCCTTTACAAATCATTTTCCATTTTAATAATGTGACTTCTACATTCCACTGTTATAAAAATGATATATACTTACTATAAAAATCAAGTAATAAATAGTGAAAAAGAGAAAAAACCTACTCATAATTTCACTCATTAAAGACAATTAAAATCAGTGATTCACTTTGGTATATTTCACTGCAGTCTTTTTTCTTTACTTAAAAAAAAAAACCCATAGGGACTTCCCAGGTGGCACAGTGGTTAAGAATCTGCCTGCCAATGCAGGGGACACAGGTTCGAGCCTTGGTCCGGGAAGATCCCACATGCCAAGGAGCAACTAAGTCCGTGTGCCACAACTCCTGAGCCTGCACTCTAAAGCCCACAAGCCACAACTACTGAATCCTGCGTGCCTAGAGCCTGTACTCCGGGACAAGAGAAGCCCCGGCTCACCGCAACTAGAGAAAGCCCAAGTGCAGTAACGAAGATCCCTCGCAGCCAAAAATAAATAAATAAAATAAATAAATTTTAAAAAAAGGACCATAGCTATGCTCTATAATTTCACTCTCTGCTTTTTTCTACTTTATAACATTAACTTTTTTTAGTTTCAATGTGCCTGTGATTCTTTTTTTTTTTTTTTTTTACGGTGTGCGGGCCTCTCACTGTTGTGCCCTCTCTCGTTGCAGAGCACAGGCTCCGGACGCGCAGGCTCAGCGGCCATGGCTCATGGGCCCAGGCGCTCCGCGGCATGTGGGATCCTCCCGGGGCACAAACCCGTGTCCCCTGCATCGGCAGGCGGATTCTCAACAACTCTGCCACCAGGGAAGCCCCATAAGCATTTTTAATGGTAATTTACTTTAGGGAGATAATTATAAATAAGGAAAAAAATTTCTGGATGATCTAAGATGTTTACCACAGAAGTATTTCATAATAGAAATATCATTGGAAGCAAAATTAGTATACAAAAATGGAGGAATAGCTATATAAAACATGAGACAACCATACCACAGAATACATTCCATTAAAATTATTTCCTCAGGAGAAATCATCAAAAATTGGATTACTGGGTAAAAGGAAATTAATATTTTCACAGATCTTGGTAAATAGGTTTAAAAGTTTACTTTTCATTTATTTTTGTTTTAAAATACATTTTTAGGCTAAAGTATAATGTAAGTACATAAAATGCACAAATCATATGCACAGCATCACAAACTGAACATATCCACTGTGGTTACCATGACCACCTATGCTACCAGCACCCCAAAAGCCTTCATCTTACCCCTCCTCTTTCCTAAAGATAATCCCTATTATATCTTCTCACACAATAGTTTTGCCCGCCTTTCCCCCTCCCCCATCATTATGTAATTGGAATCATTCAACATGTATTCTTTTGTGCGAGACTTTATTCACTTAACATTATGATTATGTTTGAAAGATTTATCATTGTTGCTGTGTACATTTCATTCTTTTTAAAAAATATTTTTTAAAAATTAATTAATTAATTTATTTATGGCTGTGTTGGGTCTTCATGGCTGCTCACAGGCTTTCTCTAGTTGCTGCGAGTGGGGGCTACTCTCCATTGCAGTGTGCGGGCTTCTCATTGCGGTGGCTTCTCTTGTTGCAGAGCGTGGGCTCTAGGTGCATGAGCTTCAGTAGTTGTAGCATGTGGGCTCAGTAGCTGTGGGCTTGTGGGCTCCAGAGTGCAGGCTCAGTAGATGTGGCACACAGTCTTAGTTGCTCCATGGAATGTGGGATCTTCCCAGACCAGGGATTGAACCCATGTCCCCTGCATTGGCAGGTGGATTCTTAAACACTGTGCCACCAGGGAAGTCCCAATACTTCATTCTTTTTAATTGCTATGAGATTTTCCACTGTATGAATATAATACAGTTTACTCATTCATCTACTGAATCATTGGAGTCATATTTAGCTAATATGAATAATACTGCTATGGACATTCTGGTACATGTTTTTTCTTTTGTTGTTGTTTTGTTTTTTTTAAGTGAACTTGTGTTTTACTGATCACAACATCACTCCAACCATTGGAAAACTGTAGCATATGTATATAAACATTTGGATTTTCAGCTCTCTGGCAGTAAGTCTTTGCCATGACCTTCTTCCCTCACTGTTAACCATCAAGCTTCACAGCTTGCAATCTGGGAAGACCGTGTGAGTTTTTGTTTTTTTTTTAACATCTTTATTGGAGTATAATTGTTTTACAATGGTGTGTTAGTTTCTGCTTATAACAAAGTGAATCAGCCATACATATACATATATCCCCATATCTCCTCCCTCTTGCGTCTCCCTCTCACCCTCCCTATCCCACCCCTCTACGTGGACACAAAGCACTGAGCTGATCTCCCTGTGCTAGGCGGCTGCTTCCCACTAGCTATCTATTTTACATTTGGTAGTCTATATATGTCCATGCCACTCTCTCACTTCATCCCATCTTACCCTTCCCCCTCCCTGTGTCCTCAAGTCCATTCTCTACTTCTGAGTCTTTATTCGTGTCCTGCTTCTAGGTTCTTCAGAACCATTTTTTTTTTTTTTTTTAGATTCCATATATATGTGTTAGCATACGGTATTTGTTTTTATCTTTCTGACTTACTTCACTCTGTATGACAGTCTCTAGGTTCATCCACATCACTGCAAATAACTCAATTTTGTTTCTTTTTATGACTGAGTAATACTCCATTGTATATATGTGCCACATTTTCATTATCCATTCATCTGTCCATGGACACTTAGGTTGCTTCCATGTCCTGGCTATTGTAAATAGTGCTGCAATGAATATGGTGGTACATGACTCTTTTTAAAATTTAATTTTATTTATTTTTTTATACAGCAGGTTCTTATTAGTTATCCATTTAATACATATTAGCATATATATGTCAATACCAATCTCCCAATTTATCACACCACTCCACCCCCTGCCACTTTTCCCCCTTGATGTCCATATGTTTGTTCTCTACATCTGTGTCTGTATTTCCTCCCTGCAAACCCATTCATCTGTACAATTTTTCTAGGATCCACATATATGCGTTAATATATGATATTTGTTTTTCTCTTTCTGACTTATTTCACTCTGTATGACAGTCTCTAGATCCATCCACGTCTCTACACATGACCCAATTTCGTTATGTTTTATGGCTGAGTAATATTCCATTGTATACATTTACCATATCTTCTTTATCCATTTGTCTGTCAATGGGCATTTAGTTTGCTTCCATGACCTGGCTATTGTAAAACTGCCGCAATGAACATTGGGGTGCATGATTCTTTTTGAATTATGGTTTTCTCAGGGTATATACCCAGGAGTGGGATGGCTGGGTCATATGGTAGTTCTATTTTTAGGTTTCTAAGGAACCTCCATACTGTTTTCTATAGTGGCTGTATCAATTTACATTGACACCAACAGGGCAAGAGGGTTCCCTTTTCTCCACACCTTCTCCAGCATTTACTGTTTGTAGATTTTTTGATCTAGGCCATTCTGACCCATATGAGGTGATATCTCATTGCAGTTGTGATTTGCATTTCTCTAATGATTAGTGATGTTGAGCATCCTTTCATGTGTTTCCTGGCAATCTGTATATCTTCTTTGGAGAAAGGTCTATTTAGGTCTTCTGGCCATTTTTGGATTGGGTTTTTTGTTTTTTTAATATTGAGTTGCATGAGCTGCTTGTATATTTTGGAGACTAATCTTTTGTCAGTTGTTTCGTTTGCAAATATTTTCTCCCATTCTGAGGATTGTCTTTCTGTCTTGTTTATAGTTTCCTTTGCTGTGCAAAAACTTTTAAGTTTCATTAGGTCCCATTTGTTTATTTTTGTTTTTACTTCCATTTCTCTAGGAGGTGGGTCAAAAAGGATCTTGCTGTGATTTATGTCATAGAGTGTTCTGCCTAAGTTTTCCTCTAAGAGTTTTATAGTACCTGGCTTTACATTTAGGTCTTTAATCTATTCTGAGTTTACTTTTGTGTATGGTGTTAGGGAGTATTCTAATTTCATTCTTTTACATGTAGCTGTCCAGTTTTCCCAGCACCACGTATTGGAGAGGCTGCCTTTTCTCCATTGTATATTCTTGCCTCCTTTGTCAAAGATAAGGTGACCATATGTGTGTGGGTTTATCTCTGGGCTTTCTAACCTGTTCCATTGATCTATATTTCTGTTTTTGTGTCAGTACCATACTGTCTTGATTACTGTAGCTTTGTAGTATAGCCTGAATTCCAGAAGCCTGATTCTTCCAGTTCCATTTTTCTTTCTCAAGATTGTTTGGCTATTCGGGGTCTTTTGTGTTTCCATAAAAATTGTGAAATTTTTGTTCTAGTTCTGTGAAAAATGCCATTGGTTGTTTCATAGAGATTGTATTGAATCTGTAGATTTCTCTGGGTAGTATAGTCATTTTCACGATGTTGATTCTTCCAATCCAAGAACTTGGTATATCTCCCCATCTATTTGTATCATCTTTAATTTCTTCCATCAGTGTCTTATAGTTTTCTGCATACAGGTCTTTTGTCTCCTTAGGTAGGTTGATTCCTAGGTATTTTATTCTTCTTGTTGCAGTGGTAAATGGGAGTGTTTCCTTAATTTCTCTTTCAGATTTTTCATTATTAGTGTATAGGAATGCAAGAGATTTGTGTGCACTAATTTTGTATCCTACTACTCTACCAAATTCATTTATTAGCTCTAGCAGTTTTCTGGTAGCATCTTTAAGATTCTCTATGTATAGTATCATGTCATCTGCAAACAGTGACACTTTTACTTCTTCTTTTCTGATTTGGATTCCTTTTTCTTGTGTGATTGCTGTGGCCAAAACTTCCAAAACTATGTTGAATAGTAGTGGTGAAAGTGGGCAACCTTGTCTTATTCCTGATCTTAGTGGAAAGGGTTTCAGTTTTTCACCATTGAGAATGATGCTGGCTGCGGGTTTGTCATATATGTCCTTTATTATGTTGAGGTAAGTTCCCTCTACGCCTACTTTCTGGAGGGTTTTTATAATAAATGGGTGTTGAATTTTGTTAAAAGCTTTTTCTGCATCTATTGAGATGATCATATGGTTTTTATTCTTCAGTTTGTTAATATGGTGTATCACATTGATTGATTTGCATATATTGAAGAATCCTTGCATTCTTGGGATAAACCCCACTTGATCATGGTATATGATCCCTTTTATGTGCTGTTGGATTTTGTTTGCTAGTATTCTGTTGAGGATTTTTGCAACTATGTTCATCAGTGATATTGGCCTGTAGTTTTCTTTTTATGTGACATCTTTGTCTGGTTTTGGTATCAGGGTGATTGTGGCCTCACAGAATGAGTTTGGGAGTGTTCCTCCCTCTGCTATATTTTGGAAGAGTTTGAGAAGGATAGGTGTTAGCTCTTCTCTAAATGTTTCATAGAATTCGCCTGTGAAGCCATCTGGTCCTGGGCTTTTGGTTGTTGAAAGATTTTTAATCACAGTTTCAATTTCATTACTTGTGATTGGTCTGTTCATATTTTCTATTTCTTCCTGGTTCAGTCTCGGCAGGTTGTGCATTTCTAAGAATTCGTCCATTTCTTCCAGGTGGTCTACTTTATTGGCGTGTATTTGCTTGTAGTAATCTCTCATGATCCTTTGTATTTCTGCAGTGTCAGTTGTTACTTCTCCTTTTTCATTTCTATTTCTATTGATTTGAGTCTTCTCCCTTTTTTTCTTAATGGGTCTGGCAAGTGGTTTATCAATTTTGTTTATCTTTTCAAAGATCCAGCTTTTAGTTTTATTGATCTTTGCTATCGTTTCCTTCATTCCTTTTTCATTTATTTCTGATCTGATATTTATGATTTCTTTCCTTCTGCTAACTTTGGGGTGTTTTTGTTCTTCTTTCTCTAATTGCTTTAGGCATAAGCTTAGGTTATTTATTTGAGATGTTTCTTGTTTCTTGAGGTAGGATTGTATTGCTGTAAACTTCCCTCTTAGAACTGCTTTTGCTGCATCCCATAGGTTTTGGGTCGTCTCGTTTTCACTGTCATTTGCTTCTAGGTATTTTTTAATTTCCTCTTTGATTTCTTCAGTCATCTCTTGGTTATTTAATAGTGTATTGTTTAGCCTCCATGGGTTTGTATTTTTTACAGATCTTTCCTGTAATTGATATCTAGTCTCATAGCATTGTGGTTGGAAAAGATAATTGATGTGATTTCAATTTTCTTAAATTTACCAAGGCTTGATTTGTGACCCAAGATATGGTCTATCCTGGAGAATATTTCATGAGCACTTGAGAAGAAAATGTATTCAGTTGTTTTTGTTTTTTTGGCCCCGCTGTGTGGCATGTGGGATCTTAGTTCCATTGTTTTTGAATGGAATGTCCTATAAATATCAATTAAGTCCATCTTGTTTAATGTGTCATTTCAAGCTTGTGTTTCCTTATTAATTTTCATTTTGGATTATCTGTCCATTGGTGAAAGTGGGGTGTTAAAGTCCGCTGCTATGACTGTGTTACTGTCAATTTCCCCTTTTATGGGTGTTAGCATTTTCCTTATGTATTGAGGTGCTCTTATGTTGGGTGCATAAATATTTACAATTGTTATATCTTCTTCTTGGATTGATCCCTTGATCATTATGTAGTGTCATTCTTTGTCTCTTGTAATAGTCTTTATTTTAAAGTCTATTTTGTCTGACATGAGAATTGCTACTCCAGCTTTGTTTTGATTTTCATTTGCATGGAATACCTTTTTCCATCCCCTCACTTTCAGTCTGTATGTGTCCCTAGGTCTGAATTGTGTCTCTTGTAGACAGAATATATATGGGTCTTGTTTTTGTATCCATTCAGCCAGTCTATGTCTTTGGTTGGAGCATTTAATCCATTTACCTTTAAGTTAGTTATTGATATGTATGTTCCTCTTATGATTTTCTTAATTGTTTTGGGTTTGTTATTGTAGGTCTTTTCCTCCTCTTCTGTTTCCTGCCTAGAGAAGTTCCTTTAGCATTTGTTATAAAGCTGGTTTGGTGGTGTTGAATTCTTTTAGCTTTTGTTTGTCTGTAAATGTTTTAATTTCTCTGTCAAATCTGAATGAAATCCATGCTGTGTAGAGTAATCTTGGTTGTAGGTTTTTCTCTTTCGTCACTTTAAATATGTCCTGCTACTCCCTTCTGGCTTGCCGAGTTTCTGCTGAAAAATCAGCTGTTAACCTTAATGGGGATTCCCTTGTATGTTATTTGTTGCTTTTCCCTTGCTGCTTTTAATAATTTTTCTTTGTAGTTAATTTTTGATATTTTGATTAATATGTGTCTTTGCATGTTTCTCCTTGCATTTATCCTGTATGGGACTCTCTGTGCTTCCTGGACTTGATTGACTATTTCCTTTCCCGTATTATGGAAGTTTTCAATTCTAATCTCTCAAATATTTTCTCAGTCCCCCTTTTTTTTCTCTTCTTCTTCTGGGACCCCTATAATTCAAATGTTGGAGCATTTAATGTTGTCCCAGAAGTCTCTGAGACTGTCCTCAATTCTTTTCATTCTTTTTTCTTTATTCTGCTCTGTGGTAATTATTTCCACTATTTTATCTTCCAGGTCATTTATCAGTTCTTCTGGCTCAGTTATTTTGCTATTGATTTCTTCTAGAGGATTTTTAATTTAATTTATTGTGTTGTTCATCATTGTTTGTTTGCTCTTTAGTTCTTCTAGGTCCTTGTTAAACGTTTCTTGTATTTTCTCCATTCTATTTCCAAGATTTTGGATCATCTTTACTATATTACTCTGAAGTCTTTTTCAGGTAGGCTGCCTATTTCATCTTCATTTTTTTGGTCTGGTGGGTTTTTATCTTGCTCCTTCATCTGCTGTGTATTTATCTGTCTTCTCATTTTGTTTAACTTACTGTGTTTGGGGTCTCCTTTTTGCAGGCTGCAGGTTCATATTTCCCATTGTTTTTGGTGTCTGCCCCCAGTACATAATGTTGGTTCAATGGGTTGTTTAAGCTTCCTGGTGGATGGACCTGGTGCTTGTGTTCTGGTGGATGAGACTGGATCTTGTCTTTCTGGTGGGTAGGACTGTACCCGGTGGTGTGTTTTGGGGTGGCTGTGACCTTATTATGATTCTAGGCAACCTCTCTGTTAATGGATAGGGTTGTGTTCCTGTCTTGCTAGTTGTTTGGCATAGGGTGTCCAGAACTATAGCTTGCTGGTTGTTGAGTGGAGCTGGGACTTAGTGTTGGTATGGAGATCTCTGTGAGAGCTTTCACTGTTTAATATTACATGGGACTGGGAGGTCTCTGGTAGATCAATTTCCTGAACTTGGCTCTCCCACCTCAGAGGCTTAGGCCTGACACCTGGCCAGAGCACCAAGACCCTGTCAGCTACTCAGCTCAGAAGAAAAGGGAGAAAAAAAAGAAAGAAAAAAGAAAGAAATAAAATAAAATAATTAAAATTAAAAATAAAAAAAATATTAAAAATAAAAAAGTAATAAAAAAAGAAAGTACAAAGAGAACAACCAAACCAAAAACAAATCCACCAATGAAAACGCGCTAAAAGTTATACAAAAAACCCTCAATAAACGGGCAGACAGAACCCTAGGATAAATGGTAAAAACAAAGCTATACAGATAAAATCTCACAAAGAAACAAACACATACACATTCACAAAAAGAGAAAAAGGAAAAAATATATATTAAAAAAAATAAAGGAAGAGAGCAACCAAATTAATACACAAATCTATAAATGATAATAAACTGTAAATACTAAACTAAAATATACATAAAACCGGAAACAAATTAGAGGCAGAAAGTAAACCCCAAGTCTGCAGTTGCTCCCAAAGTCCACCACCTGAATTTTCAGGTGATTCGTTGTCTATTCACATATTCCACAGATGCAGGATACATTAAGGTAACTGTGGAGATTTAATCCACTGCTCCTGAGGCTGCTGGGAGAGATTTCCCTTCCTCTTCTTTGTTCGCCCAGCTCCTGGGGTTCAGCCTTGGATTTGGCCCCGCCTCTGTGTATAGGTCGCCTGAGGGTATCTGTTCCCACCTAGACAGGACGGGGTTAAAGGAACAGCTGATTAGGGGGTTCTGGCTCCCTCAGGTTGGGGTGAGGGTGGGGTAAGGAATGCAGGGCAAGCCTGTGGCAGCAGAGGTCAGCATGACCTTGCAACAGCCTGAGACGCACCATGTGTTCTCCTGGGGAAGTTGTTCCTGGATCACAGGACATTGGCAGTGGCAGGCTGCACAGGCTCCCAGGAGGGGAGGTGTGGATAGTGACCTGTGCTTGTACACAGGCTTCTTGGTGGCTGCAGCAGTAGCCTTAGCATTTCATGCCCGTCTGTGGCGTCTGCACTGATAGCCACGGCTTGTGCCCGTCTCTGGAGCCTGTTTAGGCAGTGCTCTGAATCCCCTCTCCTCACGCACCCTGAAACTATGGTCTCTTGCCTCTTAAGGAGGTCCAGACTTTTTCCTGGAGTATTGGATAGGTCTCCTGGCTATCTGTGGTGCACTAGTCCCCTTCAGGCTGTGTTCACGCAGCCAACCCCTGTCCTCTCCCTGGGATCTGACCTCTGAAGCCCGAGCCTCAGCTCCCAGCCCCCGCCCGCCCCAGCGGGTGATCAGACAAGCCTCTCGGGCTGGTGAGTGCTCGTCGGCACCGATCCTCTGTGCGGGAATCTCTCCACTTTGCCCTCTGCACCCCTGTTGCTGTGCTCTCCTCTGTGACTCCAAAGCTTCCCCCCCCCATCCACCCCCCATCTCCACCAGTGAAGGGGCTTCCTAGTGTGTGGGAACCTTTCCTCCTTCACAGCTCCCTCCCACTGGTGCAGGTCCCGTAGCTATCCTTTTGTCTCTGTTTTTTCTTTTTTCTTTTGCCCTACCCAGGTATGTGGGGAATTTCTTGCTTTTTGGGAAGTCGGAGATCTTCTGCCAGCATTCAGTAGGGGTTCTATAGGAGTTGTTCCACACGTAGATGTATTTCTGATGTATTTGTGGGGAGGAAGGTTTTCTCCACATCTTACTCCTCCGCCATCTTGAAGGTCCCTCTTGTCAGTTCCTTTAAATTCTGCTGTGTGCAGATATAACAGTATCTCATTAGGGCTTTAATTAGCATTTTACTGATGCCTGATAAGGGCGATCACTCTTTGGTAAGTTTCTTGGCCATTTGGTTATCTTCTTTTGTGAAGTGCTTATTAAATTCTTTGAGTACCTTGTTTTCTATTGGATTATCTGTTTTGTCCTTACTGTATTATAGGAGATTTTTGTTTTGGTACACATACATGTTTAGATTAAATGTTTAATATAATTTACTGTCCTGCTCAATTAGCTAGTTATTTATATATTCTTTTAATAGTTACTCTAGCAATTACAAGTATATCCTTAGATGTTTTACATTCTGGTATAATTTAGTATTTTACCACTTGGTGAGTAATGCAGGGTCTTAGAACACTAACTTATTTTAACTCTTCCCATGTTTTGTGCTATGTTTGGCATTTATTTTATATCTGTTATCTATCTATCTATCTATCTATCATCTATCTATTGCAAATCCCATAGAACATTATTATTATTGTTTTTTACTGTCAATGATCATTTATATATTTAAGTTTTTATTGCTCTTTATTCCTTCTTGGGTTTCAACTTTCCTTCTGGGACTATTTTTTTTATTTTTAGCTTGAAGAACTATCTTTAGTACTTCCTTTAGTAGAATTACTCTGTTAACAAATTCAGTTATTGTTTGTCTGAAATGTCCATATTCATCTTTATTATTATTATTTCAGCTATCAGTTTTATTCCTGTTCTCTTGGAGGTAGTATGTCCCTTTTCTCTAGTTGCTTTCTCCTTGTCCTTCATTTTCTACATCAATTTATTGTGATGTGCATAAGTTTCCTTTTATGGCTCCTGCTTGGTGTTTATGGTGTTTTTTGAATCTGTGGTTTGAAGCGTTTCATCAGTGTTTAAATATTCTCAGCCATTACTTTCTTAAATATTGCTTTTGCCCCATTGCATCTCTTCTCCCTTTATGAGACACCAATTAAATGTATGTTAGAATTTTAAAAATTGTATCCCATATGTCTCTTGTTTTCTTTCTTGTAATTTTTATCCTTTTGTCTCTCCATGCTTCAGTCTGGGCATTTTTCCTCTGACCTATCTTCTCTCTTCAGAGGAATTTAATATTTTGTTAAATCTATCCATTGAGCTCTTAATTTTTATTAAGAATTCCTATTTATCTTCTTTTTGTAGTTTACATTTCTATCCTAAATTTTTTCATCTTGTCACTTTATTTCCTTGAACACATTCAACATAATTACAATATCTGGATCTCCTGTTTATCTGCTTCTATTCTACTCTATTGTAGTTTATTCTATTTCATTGTATTTTTCTTTTATTTTATGATCAATTCTTATCTTTTTGCATGCTGGTTTTACTTTTTTATGTGGGTGTTGGACATTTTGTTGAAAAATTATAGAGATAGTTTGAAGTTGTGAATAATATTTTCCTCCAGGAAAGGAAAATATTTTACTTCTAGCTGGATGTTAGGTGTGGGGTTATTATCTGAAACCAATCAGGAAATGAGCTGTTTGAGGCTAGGCTTTAGTTCTTGTGAGTGTACTTCTACTTCACTGTTTTTCATTGGTTGTAGTCCTTGTATGTCACAACCGAAAACCTGGAATATTTTCCAGGGACCCATCTTCTTTGTGGCTCTAAACTCCAACTTTTACACTCCTTTCCTTGTGAGACTTATGAAAACTCTGTTAGTTTTTCAAATTCTCAGTTGCTGCTTTTGAACTGACAAATGCCTTCATAGAGAGTAAAACACAAAAGGTTAGATTCATTTCTCTGAGATTCCTTCTCTCCAGGATATCAAATTCACAAGTCCTCAGTGGCTTTGTAGCTGTTAGGTGTGTTCAAACAGATATTTCAAAGTATTTTGTCTGTGTTTCCTAGTTGTTGTCAATGAGAGGGTTGGTCCAAACAAGTTACTTCACTTTGCCAGAAGCAGAACTGTTTTTATTTTATTTTAAACAGACAGAAAAAGACCAGAGGCAAGAACTCAGAGGACCACTTTGTGGGCATGTGTGGGAAGACGAGGCAAATATCCAATGTGAGCCCATTGGAACAGACTGTTGGATTGATGATGCTTGTGTACAGAGCACAAACATTTCTTTCATAGAGCAAATCTGATTTTATACCTTCCCATCATTTCAGCATGGAGAACTCTCTCCCAGGCTTAAAAGAGATCCCCTTTGGAAGTGGAAGCTTTCATCGATGGGAATGTCATCTAATATGACTAATCCTTATAATGATCTTAACACTTGAGATTTAGTTTCCCTATCCTAAAATTTTAAAAGGGTATAAAATACCTTCTCTGGGTTTTTGAAAGAACTAAGTGATATAATGTGTACTTTTGCTGAGTTTGTGAAAGGACTAAGTGAGATAACGTGCGTGAAAGCACTGTGTAAATTTTAAGGTGAAACTCAAATATAAATATAAATGTTTATTTATAATCAAATATAAATGTTTATTTCTGCTTCCTCCAAATTCTCACATGTTTTAGACTCTCTGTGAAAAATTCCAGCTGAAACAGCAATAATGCTTGCACAATAGGACTTTTCCCACTAGGCATAGCTTACTTGATCACATAACATTCATGAGTTTGGAAAAGTCTTGGCCTTTTGTTTTTCTCTTATCTATAAAGCATGTCTTGTGTTAATGCTTGGGTTTTATCCTCTGCAAATAAACTTTAATACTGCTATTGTTATTATTACACAATCTGCTGTATTATATCTGCTGAATAATTCCTTGACCAATTCAGTGTAAGTGGAATGAAAGCCAAAGTTTTTTTTTCTCTTTTATTCATAGACTGTTCACCTGAAAATTAAACTTAAGCAAGCATCAATGAGCAGTTTTCTCTGAGTGCTGAAAAGAGGACATTTTAAAGACAGTGATTGCAAGATATATCTCACAATAGGCAGTTAAACTGTATTTTAGACCAAATCAGTAAAACTGGCTGTTGGTAGTTTCCTTTCATAAAATTTTCACCAATAAAAATACTACTTCCCAAGACATCTCTGATTTCTTTGCTGGCTCTTTGTTCCAGATTAAAGGAAAAATATTATTCAATTTTCTCTCAGTCTCATTAACTACCACCATTTAAGATGTAACCTCTTCACAAAGGGCACTCTTTTTAGTGTAAGCCTTCAGAAAAATACAAGATCCATTTCATGCTCTCAGAGGGCTTCGGCATAGTTGGGGAGATAGGATATGTGCATGAATATGTATAAATAATAAGTAAGGTATTAGAGACTAAATGATTGGTACAGGGGTGTGTTTGGTTGGAAGTTAAAGAAGTCCTCCACCAGGGCAATTGGGGAAAGAGTCATGGAGGAAGTATGAGTTGAGCTGCGCTTTAAAGATGTTAGAAATTAGTTAAACGGAAATGATGAGGGATGGGAGTCAAAGCAGCTGGAACAGAATGAGCAAAGGCTTATCAATGCTAATCCATATGGCACAATGTAAGCTCCACACAACAAAAACACTAGAAGGTAAACTCCAAGGGAGCAAAGCCTTTGTCTGTCTCATTCATGGCTTTATTCCTAGTATCTAGGTCAATTCCTGGCCCACAGCGTATGCTCAATGAATACTAATTGATTGCGTGAATAATCAGAAGCCAAGGAGCCCGCCAGTTTGTGTGGTATGGGATTCTTTGCAGGAAGTTCTCAAGGAGAGAACAGGAAGTTGAAATCTCCAGGGAATTAGAGTCCAGTGTGAGAGCCACAGGCAAGGACCGTGAAGGATCTTGTCCTTCAGCTCATATCAGTGGGTTGCATCTTAGGCTGGAGCTATTTGCATTATGCATGTGGGGAAAGATAAAACAACAATTAGCAAAAACTGCCTACCACATTTGGGCCTTTCTAGATGGTAGTTCTCCCACCCCTACTTTTTGTGAGCTTTTTTGTTTGTTTGTTTTAGTATTGATAGTAGAGACTTTGTGTGGGAGTCCTAATGGAAACTAAAGTTTGGAGATGAAATACAGCTCGATTAATGAAAGGCCATTTTTGAGAATGGGACATGTTGGGGTTTGGAAGGAGCAAACTTCTAAGTCTGATGCCCTTGCAAAGGCTGGAGTTATATATTGGACAGGCGGTTTGAATTCTTTGAGGAACCAGTGATGACTGTAAAAGCCGACACCAATTCATTGAGAACATGTCACGCTAACCTCACTTCATTTTGTGATGGGGTCACTAAACTGATAGACCAGGTAGTGTTCATTGATGCTTGTTATAATCCAATTTTCTGCTAAACAGCCTGTGAATGGAAAGGGGAAAAAGTATCTTGAGCATTAGTTTCACTCTAAACTGAACCCAGCAAGAAGTTGCTCAGCTGGAGTAATGTAACAGATTGGGTAATAGCAATAATGGTATTAAAGCTCACTTTCAGAGCCTAAAATTTAGGCAATAATGACATGTTTTATGGATAACTAATAAAATGGAAAAGCCAAACTTTCCAAATCCACAAGGTAGCTTAATGCCTACTAGGCTTTTGACAAAGTTCTTTTCATTTCTAAGTTGAAGAAATAGGATAATAAAGCCAAATAAAATCATAACTGGTTGAAACACTGTCTGCATTGCAAGAATATTGACTTGTGACCAGGTTGGTCACTAACGTGGGGTGCCTGAGGATTCTGTCTTCATGCTCTGTCCTGCTCGACATTCTATCAGTGTCTTCAATGAAAATGGAGAAGCTGGCTTATTATATTTTCCATAAGTCTGTAGTACAAGGTTATATGTGGGAAGCTGCTTATAATGTAATAATATGTGGTCCTTCTTTAGGTTTAATATTGTTGCCATAAAAATAAATTGGAACCGTACGTCTATAAAACGCAAATATATTGGCTCAGATGTTCTGAGTGGCTGTCATGCTCACTACCCTCCTTGGAGAAAAGTCATCACAAATGATTTTTACCATGTGTCCCTGCTCCCTGGACTCTGTGGATTGGTGCCTGACTTAAGGGGCGCCTGGGTGGTGTTCAGGAGAGTCCTGTCCACTGAGCATGCTTTGTATTGGACAATGACTAAGAGACCCCAAATAAGTCTTTAATGGCTATTTTTATGTGAGAAACAGATGACCCACAGAGAGCGGCAGCATATGTTAAGAGAGCACAGAGAGGACAGCGAATGAACATAAGCCATTAGTCGGGAGGAAAATCAACGGGCACAACCAAGACTAGAGAGGGGGGAGGCAAGAGAAACAAAGAGAATGAAAGGAAAAGAAGCTCATAGGAGAGGTGAGATAGAAGCTGGAGCTACTGTTGGGACATAAACGTTGCTCTCGTGTCCTGAACAACTTTCCATGAAGTCTGCTTTTTTTTTAACATGCCATTTCTTCCCTTTAGCAAAACACCATGTTGCCTGAGGTAACCCAGTGTTCCTTGAAAGCCTGAAAAAGTCCAAAGACTTCAAATAGAGAGGATGATGTGCACTGTTGGACCACCTTCCAGGGTTTTAGACACATTTAGTTTATACCAAAGCCTCAAACGGGTCTTGAAGAGATCACTTCTTTTGGTGACAAAAAAGTCAAACAAAGATGGGAAGCTATTCCTCTGTTTCAACTACTATAAAGCATTTACATTTCTTAATACATTTCATGAAAGTTTTCCATTTATTTTGACCAGAAATGACAGTCAAATACTATTAAAATGTCTAAGTTTGACTTTTAATTCAGATTAAATCCATGGTAACCATAAAAAATATCCAAACCAGCATCTATCCTTTAATATTTAATAGATTTTAGAGAAATTTCAAATTTAGAGTTATATGTTCCTCTGAGTGAGGCTGACAATCTGAAGCACCATTAGATATGTGGCATTTTTTTGGTACAATGCCAACTTTTACATTTATTTTCTTACCTCTCACAAAATAAAATGGCATCTCGGGGGAGCCAGGGGTATACAGAAAGAAATTTCTTTTCTTTAAGGATAAAGGTTATCTATAGTCACTTTCTCTTGGCTGCGTAAAAAGAGAAACATGAGATTCAATCATCTTCATCTTAACTCTCTCCTTCTGATATTTTGCCTTTTTAATCCTTGACCCTAAAATGTTGAGCAATGTGAAGGAGAAAGAGATAGAAAGCAAAAGAGAGAACATCAGATAGGAAATGTCAGCTCATTACTTAAATGTCATGGGGATAGGATGACAGGACCACAGGTGGAGAGCAAGTCATAGAAATGGCACCAACAGTGGGAGAACCTCAATGTTATCACTCAGTGAGACAAGGAGATCTCAACCCAGGTAAACTGGAGCTAGAATGTATCCAGATACATGGTGGGTCACATCAGGTAAGTAGTATAAAGTTGTAGGAGTTCAGACTCTGGAGAGTGAGGTAAGAGGGCAAGGCATTAAAACCCCTGTCTAGACACAGTTGAGGGAAGGGGAAGGAGCCCAGGCAGCTGGCACACCCACAATTCCCTCATTCACTCATTTAATATTTAAGTGACTTCTTATTAGGTCCCATGCTGGAGAGAAAATTATGGGGATATATAATGATGAGCAAAACAGACATGGTCTCTCACCTTATGGGGTTTATGGTCAAGTGGGACAGAGGGCATGAGCACTGCCCCTAAGGAAATACACCTCTTACCCAACCTAAAAGTCTGATGTGTTCCCTGCAGGGGAAGGAGCTAGGCCAGGAGAGGGACACTTCGTGATGAGATGAGAATTGGTGGACTCCATGAAAGCCCTGACGTGTTTTTGTTTTTGTATTTTTGGCCGCACCGCGCAGTATGCAGGATCTTAGTTCCCCCACCAGGGATCAAACCAGTGCCCCCTGCAGTGGAAGCACAGAGACTTAACCACTGGACCGCCAGGGAAATCCTATTGATGTGGGTTTTTTAAAGTTTCTGCTTTAACACTGCCCAGGGAGCGAGTGTGTGTGTGTGTGTGTGTGTGTGTGTGTGTATGTGTTTGTGTGTGTATGTGTTTGTGTGTGTGGAAAGGACTGTTTATAGTTAAGTGGCTTTAAACTAATACATAGTTTATTAAAGTCACAAAATAAAAAAGCTACTTTTCTTAAGGCTTTAAGTTCAACTTACAAAATTTGTTATTTTACCTATAAATTTATTAAATATTTAGGTAAGAATAATTACCTTTCTATGTGCATTAGTAATGTTTAATAAATTAATAAGTTTAACAGACTGATTTTCTCTAAACAATTAACCCTATTTACAAACCTAATTAATTTATATCTTTTAAATATCTTTGTATACATTAAAATGCAATTTATCTGATTCTCTTAAACACATCAAATGCTTGAAAGAGCAAATTTACACACCCAGAAAACAAGCTCTCTCTAATTCATGTTTATGTGTCATAAATTCATGTTTATGTGTCATAAATTTTTGTTAAACTTTCAAACTGTTTACAAAGAAACTTTCTTACACCTTTTGCATGAAAAGCACAAGTCTAGTGTGTGTATGGCTGCTTTTCTGGTACCACCAAGCAATTCTCCAGTTCTCATTGAATGTCATACAATTCAACTCAGTTCTGACACTATCTACCTGGAGATAGCATCAGCTCCCTTGAGTTAAGGGCTCAGTCCCACAACATTACCCTCTCCCAGCTTCAGATGCCAATTACAAGTCCATGTGTCACCTGTGCTTCTGACCCACCAGCTATTGGTTTTAGGTTTCTACAACCCCCTCCTTGGGTTGTGGAATTAGCCAGAATGGCTTACACAACTCAGGAAAACACTTACCTATTAGATGATGTACTGGTTTATTATAAAATGTTGTAATTCAGGAGCAGCCAGATGGAAGAGATGTGTAGGGCAAGGTATGCGGAAGGGCACAGAGCTTCCATGCCCCCAAGCGCACCACTCTTTCAGCATCTCCATATGTTCCCCAACCCAGAAGCTCTCTGAATCCTGTAGTTCAGGGTTTTTTATGCAGGCTTCATTTTGTAGGCTTGATTGATCAAATCATTGGCCATTGATGATTGAATTTATTTTCCATTCCCTCTCCACTCCCAGGAGGTCTGGGATTGGACTGAAAGTTTCAACCCTCTAATCACATGGTTGGTTCTTTTAGCAACCAACCCCCATCCTTAGGTTACCTAGGGGCTTTCCAAAAATTACCTTGTTAACATAACAAAAGACACATTTATAGTTCTCATTACTTAGGAAACTCCAAGGATTTTAGTTTTGTGCCAGGAATGGAGAGAAGACTAAAGTATATTTCTTATAAATCACAGTATCACAAGTAACTTAAATTTGAAATTGCATTGTTTCAATGAGAAAAATATATGAATATCCTTATCCTTATGCAAAACATTCCTAAATTTGACAAAAAGTATTCAAACAAAGTTTTTATATACTTCACCATCTCTGTCTATTTTTGCACCTTCCTATAGTTTTAAAATCATATATCTGATAAATGGGGAAGTTTAATCCTACCTATCAAGTGGGCTAGGGCAAAAGAGGTAAAGGCTAGGGCCATGAAATGGACATAGTTCTCCAGAGATGTGAATGGGATACTTATTTTTTGTAAAATCTAACTCAGTCATAGAAGAATCTGTGGAATCCTTTCTTTTGGTTGGGAATTGTCAGCTAAGCACCAGAGTACCCCAGCCTGTGCTCTCAAGTTTCACCTTTACCCAATTTTTATCCTCTTTTCAACATTTTATTGACTGTTTTGGAGAGGAGGAATTCTTGAACTCTTCTCACCCCCAGTTTTGTGGTCTCTAGTCGTTTGGCTGGATGATTAGGGTAGTTAAATGAATTTTGTACTTCCTCATCTACGTTGTCAAATTTTCCATTCTCACTGGATTTTGCATTATTTAAACATTCTTTTTTTTTGCCTGGTTTTTGGCCACAATTCTGTGGTCATTTACCACTATCTAAGAGCTTAATCTGGTTAAAATGGGAGTGATAGGTTAAGTGCTAAGATTAGGGATCCTTCTGAGGAAAAAGGAAGCACAACATTCTGGAGAACAGTTTTCAACCACCTTGGGCCTGTGAAATACAAATTCAGCCCTCAAGAGGAGAGCTGTAATGCTGTATCTCTCATCTCTGCAGCTAAAGTCTTGGCCTGACGGATCTCACAGGCCATCAAGAAGAGGGTCCCAGTGAGCCACAGCACAAATTGACCCTGGGTACCGCACACAGGGGATGCTGCCACACTTCTAAAGTTCTGGGTAAGAAGTAGATCCTGCAGCATGAAATTGCAGAGTCAGGATGAGGGATAAATAATGCAAATTCATTTAGCAACAGCAATTTCCTGCCTGTATTGTCAAAAGTTATGAATGGTTCCTTTGCTCACTGGCTGGACTTGCTTTCTCCTGCCCGAAGACCAGCAGAAAGAGAAAAATGACATAGTTCCCCACTGCGTGGGATGATTCTCCAAAAGAAGGAAAACCACTGGGAGGGCTCAATGTGTAATCAAGAGGACTGAAAAGCACTGATTTAATTAATTATCCTGAAGTTCCTTTGGGGAGGTCTGTGTGGACTCATCTGAATGAAGTCTCCGGAACACACCCACCACCCTCAGGGAGAACGTGCATTTCTGCTGTCAGACAGCAGACCCTAAAATGGGCATCAACACCCACTGGATTTCCGGGGAAGGCCATTCAGGATGTCATACGCTGTGGAGCAGCTGCAGAGAATGACAGTGGCAGCAGCTGACTGTGAATGTAGACAAGGGACAAGAAACTGGCTTCATTGAGATTTTCTTTACCAAGATATCTGGAGAGATTTTTCTTGGTCATATTATACAATCCTAGAGTCTATGGTGGTCAAACTGCTCATCTGAGAACTCAGAGCCATGATGTTACATATCTTTATGTCCATGACCAATTCCGTGAAATAGTTTATAACACCATAGAGATTTTGATTAATATTAATTTGAGATGATTCCTACCATGAGTCTTCTCTTTAAGATTTACCTCTTCCTTACCATTCCCAGCACCCTAATCCAGGCCCATATCGTGTACTTGCATTACCACAGTGCTTCCTCGTATCTGATTTCTCCCTGCTAGATCTGTTTCGGGTCCCACTGTCAAGATAATTTCTGGAAAACACCACCTTTCATCATACTACCACCTTGCTCTGGAATCTATAAGGGCTTCCTGTTATTTGCAGCATAAAAACTCTGGCTTCCAAGGACTTCCAGTGTTTGGCCCTACCCTCCTACCCAGCAAAACTTCCCTTTGTTCCTCTGCAGGGCTAGTCCTCTTCAGTGAGCTGGCCTCCTCACTCGACCTCACTTCACACTGGGCTCTTTTCCAGAGCTTGTCTTACATCTTGTTGACTTCTTACCTCTTCCAGGAAGCCTCTCCAACCACTCGAGGCCATACTAATTTATTTATCATTCATCCATCCATCTATTCATTAAATGTGTTATGCACCTTTCATGCACTGCTAGTGTTAACTGAATTCAGGTTTGGCTGCTCGCTGTTTGAAAAGCCGATACTCGAGAGACAAGTACTGGTAGGAACAGAAAGGTTGCTTTATTTAAGAGGCCGGCAACCTGGGGATAAGGAGGACTAATGTCCCAGAACCAACTTGGAAGATTCTGCTCTGCCATGAAAGTTTTTAAAGGGAAAGTCGTCTCAGTTAATCACTGAGGTAGAGGGTCATATTTGCTGTCATTTCCCATTGCATGCAGACTTGTTGACTCTATGTGATCTTTCTTTAGATGGTATGTCATTCACACAGTTTGCTTGTGAGATTACTGAAGGGGAAGCTGGGGAAAAGATCTGGTCATCTGTTAATTTCTTATTCTTCATTTCTACTTCTTTGATCTAAGGAGAGAATCAACAGGTTAGGCAAGGCTTTGTGTCATCAAAAGATTTGAAAGGTGTGCTTGGGCAGAGGTGAGTTACAATATAGCTTTTCTAGGGTGACAAGACAAAAGGGGCCTCCTGCAGAGAGCTTTCCTGCAAAGAGCTGCTTACACATCCCCACTGCCAGACATCATTCCATTTCTATGGGATTATGGGCAAAGGTCTGTCTTCGTAATTTCTTCATGCTGATATAAGGCATCATATTCTCAGAATGGAAGATGTTGTCATAGGTCTGTAGCATTTCTTTGCTGACAATTTTAGTTGCCCAGGCAGAGCAATCTACAATGTTTTTGATGCCCACAAAGGTACGGATTATTATGAGCAATTGTATTAATCTCATTCTCTTGAGGTCAAGTTCTGGAACTGTGCTAGCCATAGATTCAGTACTGCTCAAGATGAAGCAGCTTATGTCACGGCTACTGTCTGGTCATCATGCAGTTAGCTTTTTCCCTCTGTAAAACAACTCAGGAATGTGCATCAAACACTGAAACATTCTGTAACTCTATTGTCCTAATCATTAACTGCTCGACCCTGATCTTTTGTGATTCAGGGAGGCCTGGGAGACTTTGCCTTTTCTACAAACTAGAGGCAGGTGACATGGAGGGGGCTTTGTCCTTGGCGGACACAGGGTTCTGCTCGGTTTCACTAGGCTCTGTGTGCATATTTCTAACCCTTATCATCGAGGCTACTGCATACACATTTGTGTAGTTTGTGCTCTCACAAAGGGGCTGAGGGGACCCTTAGTGAAATCAGAAACCAAGCCTGATATTCTCCCTCTCCAAAAAGGAAAAAATAATCTATGGTGCATCTATAATTGTATATTCCAAATTACTGAATATATTCCTGAAGGAGAGAACTTTTGTTTTGATCAGAGGATGAAGAGAACTAACTTATCTTTAACACTTTACACATCTGAAGACTGGAAGAATTTCTCATAGACTAGTGTCTGTCTTTATGCATTTCAAGTCTTATTTCTCCTCTCCTGTGTCCGCAACATTGTTGGACAGGTTCCTATCTCCATATGACCTCTGGACACACCCTTCATGTCACAATGTCACAATGCCTTCATGACATGACACCCTTCATGTCACTTACAGCGGGTGATAGAAGTAGTCCTGAAAATCATTCTTATACGTGGATGGCTAGCAATAACTTTATCATACCCCAAAGTGACTGTGAATTGCATAAGTACATCCCACTAAATCCAAATTACATGCATCGCCACTTCAACTTTGTTTTAGCTGTATCCCCTAATGCTACCTTAAGAGAATGAAAATGTGATGGAGGGAACGTTGGTTTGGAAAGAGGCAATATTCTTACCCAGGTGCAGTTAAAATATCTCATGTTTGAGCATTTCACAAACATATATAACAATGTAAGGGTAGGACATCTCTGACATCCTTGGAAAGTGCTCATGCAAGTGGGGGATGCCACCACTTTGACTTCATTCGTTCAACATTGGTTCATCAAGGTACATCTGCTTTACTGAGGGTGGGGAAGGGCACTTCTATCCCACGCAGCCTGCCCTGCCCTCTCCCGTGCTGGGGTTGGATGCTCCAAGGCTGCCCCCATCACAGTCTTTGCAGAGGCTCTTCGTGAACCCTGTAACCCCACTTCCCCCCTGCCTCCAGACCTTATTCACTCTTCTTTTCAGCTTTGGCCAGGTCATCAATTAAGAATTACTGCCTCAGGACAAATCCTAGTATTATTTTTCTCATTACTGGTCTTTCTTTGGACCAGTTGTGGTGTTATGACTTGCTAAATTAGCATTTACTAGGTAGAGCTCTGGGGGTGTCAGCTGTGAGCCACAGTTCAACAAAAGACCACAAAGGAATTGAAACAGAGAAGTTTGTTACTCACAGATCCTAGAGGAGGTCCTCCACACAAACCTCAAGGAGCCATAGGCAGAGGTCAAGGCAGGGTGCAGGCAGAGAGACAGGCAGGACCTGGGACACATGCCTTTATTAGGGTCTGTGGGTAGAGTGCTTTGGGGTTCCCAGACTAAGGCTGGATTGGTCAATTCAAACCAAATGAACAGGGATGTTGTAAGCTTCGTTCGGGGGGAGGCGGTCTTATTGAAGGGGCCCACAATGGGAAGGCCCGGATGGGAGAGGAGACTTGGTCACAAGGGCTGTTGGAAAGTCACATCAGAACTTACATTTGCTTGTGACTCTGAGGCTGCTCTCCAGGGCTCGTGCTTGCATGAGGGGGCTAGTGGTGGTTTATGGTCCCACAGGTCACTTGGCCAAACAGGATGGATGCTGAGACAGATATGTTGCCATGATGTCCCACAGGGTTACCAGAGGCTGGTGACCAGCAGAAATTCTCGAGCCTGTTTTACAGAACAACAGATAAGGGGACAGCTTGTTAAAAACGCCTCCACTTGTAAACTGCCTTCTCTGACTAAACTCGCTTTAGTTGTTATTTTTTCCTCTCTTTAATTGCATACCCTCCAAGCTTCACATTACTTAGGTGATATATCACAAGACTTCTTAACCACTTCCTATAGATAACACCTCTGATGTATGTCTTGCTATAGTAATGGGGGCTTAAGGGGTTTTTCAGGAACTTGGAGTCACCTCTTATCCAGTTTGAGCCAGGTAAAACTGGTTGGGACCACCGACCCTAAGACTGGGCCGCACAGGTATCTGATGAGTGACTTTTGATGTCAGAGGGCCAAAAAACTCCACCCTCAGATCATGCTAAGCATCTCCATTTTTGAACATGCCTCCCATGAAGAAACAGGTAAATTACAGAACACTGATTACCTCACTCTTTCCCATGCTTAAGTCTACCCAGCTTACCCCAAACCCCTTACCTTTGGGGACGTGGATTTTAGATCTTTTCTCTCATCTCCTTATGTGTCTTGTGAATAAACTTTCTCTGCTGCAAACCTTGGCATCTCATCATTTGGCTTGCGAGTCAGGTAAATAAATCTGGTTCCATAAAAATATCATGAAGTAGCTTAGCTAAACTCTCAACATAGGGTCTGGGAAGCAACGAAAAGATTCACATGCCTGGGATTTTTGAAGGGAGTTTAATGTTGGAGCTAACTTCAGGGGAGTGGTAGGTTTAAGAAACACCCAAGGGAAGTTGAGGCACGTGGGAGGAACAACGGCAGGAATCTGTCGCCTGAAGAGGTCCTTGCAGGAAGGGTCCCCATGGGGCTGTTTTCATAGAGCCGAGTGTCTCACCCTCGGCAGCGTCAACACTTCAGGTCATAGAATTCTGTGTTGTAGAAGCTGTCTTTTCCATGGTAGGATTTTTAGCAGCATCCCTGGCTTCTACAAATGACATGACAGTAGTACCCAGCCAACTAGTTATGAAATCCAAAATGTCTCTATACTTGGCCAAATACCCCCAGGGACAAATTCACCCTCTTGCCACACCCAGAGCAAGGTGTGTGGATGGTGAGGGAAGGAAGGAAGCAACCTGATGTCTCACTCAGTCTGCCTTCTGATTTCCTGTCTACCAGCCATTGCTGAACTTAAATAGAAGGCAGGGGACAAAGTTTTGTTTCATTCAGGGTACTTCTTTCTTTTACTTTAAAACTAAATCCAACAGGCAATAGAACTACAGGTGGAGCAGAGTCACAATGGTGACAGAAGCCATTCATTCACTCGCTCATGACAGCTGATGAAGATTGTCTCTGGCAGCCCAGAGGCTGGTTATTAAAGTCATTGCTAGGGACAGGCCTCTGCCTCTTGCCTTCCCCTGTTTTTGCTCCACTCTAATGCACTGCTCGCTTATTTCCTACTATCTTTAAGTTAGCATCTTCATTCAGATCTGCCTGCCCCCTTATCAGGAGAGGCACTTTGGAGAGGTCTGCAGAGGCTGAAGGGAATAATCATTGCTGTACTAATATACTTCAGACTCCCAGGGCTCCTTTTGAGACAAATCCCATGTGGCCCAAATTTCCTCTCTCATTTGTCCCTTTGCGGTATGTCCAGTGCCTTCCAGAGAACTACTGCCAAACTGTCATTCTGTTGATGTTATTTTGCATAAGTGTTCTAGTGTTTGGATAATGCTTTGGCTACCCCATTGGCATCATGTGCAGAGCAGACTGTCAGGAAATATGTTGTTGATTGATTGACTGGATAGGCCCTCAGTCATCTTGGGGCAGAGTTTCTACATTTTGTTGAGAGCGTTTGTTTATAGCAGCGATTATAAAACTTCTAATGAGCATATGAATCACCTGGGATCTTGTTAAAATTCAGATTCTATAGGTGGCTTTGGGGAGTAGCCTGATTTTGCATTTGTACCAAGCTCCCAGGATGCTGCTGCTGGTCTACAGACCACATGTTAAGTAGAAAGGATCTAGATGACAGCAAGACACATGGTGCTTTCTGATATGAGCAATCCATCCAATAATAATTTACTAAGAACCTGTGGCAAAACACTGGGCCAGGTCGTGTAGGGGAGACAGATACACACTTCTTTTGTTCTAAAGGCCTCATGCAACTCTGTATTAAAAGACAGAGATTTTGTGGCTATTATATTTCTGCAGAGGTGTTCCTCCTTCAAAGGTAGACAAAGCTTTCAACGGCAATGAGTCTCAGTATTTCCCCAGATGTGAGCTAGATTTTGCTGCATTTGTCCTGTAATCTCAGCTTTGCTCCACAAGCAGTAGTTTTTAACTTGATGTGCAAAGAGAAAAAAGGCATTTCTTGTTCTGCGCCTGGATAGAACTTGGCTATTTCTTTTGTCTGCTAGGGATGAATCATTTTGGTGACAAGGAAATCAAGCATGGCTGCTTTTCCACAATGGGGAAGTTGGGGTGTGTGTATGTGTGTACTCACTTGTAGGCTGTGGATTCAATTTAGTTTTACAGTAAAGTTCCCTTCTATGAAGGGTAGATCCTTTTTAATTGTTCCTGAATGCCACCCCAGTGCATCAAGAGAAACATTATAGAGACTCTGTTATCATAGGAGCCATTTCTGTTGACCTCAGAATTTTCACCCATGGCTCATTGCTTCTGAAGGACTCTGCTTTTGGTCAGTTAGTAACACTAACTCAGTGCTTACTGAGTGATGCACCCTAAGGAAGACTTGACATAGATCCAAGTCTGGATAAAATATGGATTCTTCTCAGGTAGTGCATAGGTGGGCGGGGTCCGCAGGGTATGTGATCAGCTTGTGCACAATTCTCTGATTGGCTGATGGTGAGGTAGCAGGGTGGTGTCATAGGGGTTAACATTATCAGTCCTTGGGCTCCAGGAGGCCTGGGGCTATGTGCTCTTGGTAGTTAACATCTTCCATTTGTAGGAGAGGTGTTTTTTGTTTTTACTTCTGCAAAACAAGTCAGGAAATGTGCATCAGATACTATTATCTAGGTACTTCAGAGAGGAGCTAAAGCAGAGGATATGGGGGAGGGCATGTCCCAGGAAGGGCCCCATGGGGTCTTGCTTGGTTACAATCTACCAGCATACCTTCTTAAGAACTATGGTCCCGGAAACTATAAATATCTACAAAAATGGCAAAATCTTACTAAGACAACCTAGAATTTTGTGTTCTGAGAACTTGGCTTGGTAAACATCAGGTTGAGGGTCCCAAAATATATCCAGACAGAGATGTGGGTTGCATTCCATCTGCGGTTAGATATGGCTGGATAGAAATATGAGTTAAACTCCATTTGTGGCTAAGGTCCTACCAAACTGATGCCAGCCCTAAGGGGAAATTACATCCTAGAATTACAATGGCTATTATGAGGAACGTTCCAACTAGATATGATCATTTAAGAAGTACACTTGAAAGTAAGGGTTCCTATATCAAACAGAATGGAATACCTATTTTAATTGGTAATGCAGAAACCTCCAAAAGACTTCAAAATTCCAAACTAGCTTCATTAAAAGATTCATTGCAAATGGCTACTGAAAAATTAAACACACAAGAGGTATCAAAAAACAAGACAGAAAAAAAAAAAAGACTGATGTAACTTCTACTGCTGCCCTCTGTCCTCTTTTATTTGAGTACTCACTGTAGTAGTATACTATGTATGTAGAGCCCTGTTGAGAGAGAAAAATAAGATTTCATGTTGTCTCCCTCCTGCCCAAATCCAGATCCATTTGTTATTGATCCTTTCTCTCCCAGGGACAACTGTTACCTTTTTGTTTGTTAGTATCTAAGTCTTTCTTTCTTTTGGCTATTTTTGGGATTGGCTCTAAGATCTTGGGAAGATAATATTTTCTGCATCCTCTTTGGGAATGGATCCTAAATCCAAGGGGTTGTTCAATACTGCCAGATATATATTGTTTCTATTGACTGAAAACTGATACATTTGAAAAAATTTAGTAACTCTACGATCAGAAATTTGGCCAAATTGGAAGTGGATATTCAGAGTCTTATAAGAATTATTTTAGGCCTTCTCCCCTAAGCTAAACTACCCAGGGGGAAAGAAAAAAACATTCCAACATAGGTGTATGGGTGTGATAGTCCTTGATATTTATTGGCAGACCAATTCTTTGAGTAATTAAAAACAGCTGCCCTTGTTTTACAAATCTAGTCTTTACAGGACCAGATATGTGGCTCCAGAAACAATTCGAAGCCCATCAGTTGTTTTACCAGTTCCCAAACCTCCCCCATTTATCTGAAATGTCTGTAAAATATTGGCCTTAGGAAACCAAAGTTACTCTTGGAGAAATTTGCATTCTTTCCCTGAGTAAATGTTAACTCTTATCTAGGCCATCTCTTTAAAGTGCAAACTTCAGGGAAGTAATTCTTATCTGAAGGAAAAAAGTAGGGGTAAGGTCATCTGAAACTTAGGCAAATGAAAAATCATGTGTGAAAGCTTTAGTCATCCTAGCAGATAACCTTAACTTATTCCATCTATCAGTAAAGCAACTTAGATCCAACTTCTTTTATAACTGGTGAGTTTTGTATTATTGTATCTGATTCATGGTGGTAATTAAAAGAATGGAAGTTATAAGGTCTCTGTGTCTGTTTTTATGTTAATGTGTGTCTATATATGTGCATTACATATGTGTGGCATTTTCTATCTCTAGATGGTATTGCCAAAATTAATTTGTAAAAGAGCTGTTATTTAATTGGCTTAAAGAAAATTAAGTGCTTATGTAAATTAAACTCTGAGAAATATAATAACAAGTGGCTCAAATGAATTTCAATTTCATGTGATTTGGGAAAATATTCATTATTAAAACTAGTTTGTTCGTTAGTTTAATTAAAACAGGCATGTCTTTAGAACTGTCAGCTTTGTATATAATACTTTTATTCTACTTACTTAGGCTTATTAAAGGTCAAATGAGTTCATGTTATCTCTTACAACATTTGTCAGCAAGAAAAACAGCTTGGGGCCTTTTGTGTTTCCATACAAATTGTGAAATTTTTTGTTCTAGTTCTGTGAAAAATGCCAGTGGTAGTTTGATAGGGATTGCATTGAATCTGTAGATTGCTTTGGGTAGTAGAGTCATTTTCACAATGTTGATTCTTCCAATCCAAGAACATGGTATATCTCTCCATCTATTTGTATCATCTTTAATTTCTTTCATCAGTGTCTTATAATTTTCTGCATACAGATCTTTTGTCTCCTTAGGTAGGTTTATTCCTAGATATTTTATTCTCTTTGTTGCAATGGTAAATGGGAGTGTTTTCTTGATTTCACTTTCAGATTTTTCATCCTTAGTGTATAGGAATGCCAGAGATTTCTGTGCATTAATTTTGTATCCTGCTACTTTACCAAATTCATTGATTAGCTCTAGTAGTTTTCTGGTAGCATCTTTAGGATTCTCTATGTATAGTATCATGTCATCTGCAAACAGTGACAGCTTTACTTCTTCTTTTCCGATTTGGATTCCTTTTATTTCCTTTTCTTCTCTGATTGCTGTGGCTAAAACTTCCAAAACTATGTTGAATAAGAGTGGTGAGAGTGGGCAACCTTGTCTTGTTCCTGATCTTAGTGGAAACGCTTTCAGTTTTTCACCATTGAGGATGATGTTGACTGTGGGTTTGTCATATATGCCCTTTATTATGTTGAGGAAAGTTCCCTCTATGCCTACTTTCTGCAGTGTTTTTATCATAAATGGGTGTTGAATTTTGTCAAATGCTTTCTCTGCATCTATTGAGATGATCATATGTTTTTTCTCCTTCAATTTGTTAATATGGTATATCACGTTGATTGATTTGCGTATATTGAAGAATCCTTGCATTCCTGGAATAAACCCCACTTGATCATGGTGTATGATCCGTTTAATACAAAAGACCCCGAATAGCCAAAGCAATCTTGAGAACGAAAAACGGAGCTGGAGGAATCAGGCTTCCTGACTTCAGACTATACTACAAAGCTACAGTAATCAAGACAGTATGGTACTGGCACAAAAACAGAAATGTAGATCAATGGAACAGGATAGAAAGCCCAGAGATAAACCCATGCACATATGGTCACCTTATCTTTGATAAAGGAGGCAGGATTGTACAGTGGAGAAAGAACAGCCTTTTCAATAAGTGGTGCTGGGAAAACTGGACAGCTACATGTAAAAGTATAAGATTAGATCACTCCCTAACACCATACACAAAAATAAGCTCAAAATGGACTAAAGACCTAAATGTAAGGCCAGAAACTATCAAACTCTTAGAGGAAAACATAGGCAGGGCACTCTATGACATAAATCACAGCAAGGTCCTTTTTGACCCACCTCCTAGAGAAATGGAAATAAAAACAAAAATAAACAAATGGGACCTAATGAAACTTCAAAGCTTTTGCGCAGCAAAGGAAACCATAAACAAGACCAAAAGACAACCCTCAGAATGGGAGAAAATATTTGCAAATGAAGCAACTGACAAAGGATTAATCTCCAAAATATACAAGCAGCTCATACAGCCCAATATCAGAAAAACAAACAACCCAATCCAAAAATGGGCAGAAGACCTAAATAGACATTTCTCCAAAGAAGATATACAGAGTGCCAACAAACACATGAAAGAATGCTCAACATCACTAATCATTAGAAAAATGCAAAACAAAACTACAATGAGATATCATCTCACACCAGTCAGAATGGCCATCATCAAAAAATCTAGAAACAATAAATGCTGGAGAGGGTGTGGAGAAAAGGGAACCCTCTTACACTGTTGGTGGGAATGTAAATTGATACAGCCACTGTGGAGAACAGTATGGAGGTTCCTTAAAAAACTACAAATAGAACTATCATATGACCCAGCAATCCCACTACTGGGCATATACCCTGAGAAAACCATAATTCAAAAAGAGTCATGTACCGAAATGTTTATTGCAGCTCTATTTACAATAGCCCAGAGATGGAAACAACCTAAGTGTCCCTCATCGGATGAATGGATAAAGAAGATGTGGCACATATATACAATGGAATATTACTCAGCCATAAAAAGAAACGAAATTGAGCTATTTGTAATGAGGCGGATAGACCTAGAGTCTGTCATACAGAGTGAAGTTAGTCAGAAGGAGAGAGACAAATACCGTATGCTAACACATATATATGGAATTTAAGAAAAAAAAATGTCATGAAAAACCTAGGGGTGAAACAGGAATAAAGACACAGACTTACTAGAGAATGGACTTGAGGCTTTGGGGAGGGGGAAGGGTAAACTGTGACAAAGCGAGAGAGAGGCATGGACATATATACACTACCAAACGTAAGGTAGATAGCTAGTGGGAAGCAGCCGCATAGCACAGGGAGATCAGCTCGGTGCTTTGTGACCGCCTGGAGGGGTGGGATAGGGAGGGTGGGAGGGAGGGAGACGCAAGCGGGAAGAGATATGGGAACATATGTATATATATAACTGATTCATTTTGTTGTGAAGCTGAAACTAACATACCATTGTAAAGCAATTATACTCCAATAAAGATGTTAAAATGAAAAAAAAAACAAAAAAAACAACAACAACAAAAAAAGAAAAATAGCTTGGGATAATGGTTGAGTTTGTCTAATGTCTCATGAGGTTTTTGTGGGTAGTCTAAACATAATTGTTAAGAACAAGTAAATTAAATAGATGTACACTGGATTAAAGTTTTTTAGGTGAACTTTTCAAATGATCTCCCCAAATATTTTTGATAAGCTGAAGCATTAAAATTTTGCTAAGTTAAATTATGGAAGTGAAACTGGGGGGTGGAGGGGTGTTGTGGGGAAGGGGGAGAAGGGAGTCCTGTGGGCTCCTGGGCACAGAAGCCTCTTTTTTGTCCCTGGTTTCCTGTAGGCAAGACTCCAGCCTCCATGACCTACCCTGAGCTCCAAAGGGTGGATTGCTAATCAAGGGAGGAGCAGCCAAGAAACCACCTGAGGGAGGATTAAAGGAAACAGAGTAGCTCCTCAACATTAGGAGACCCTGAGGCCCTGCACGCACCCTAATCTTGTCAGCAACCTCACCCTTGAAATATTTTTATAAAACTCCTCATCAAATACTCCCAGATTGGGACACATAATTTTTCAAGGCAGGAGCTTGCTGTGTCCCCACTTTGCCTGGCAAAGCAATAAAGCTATCCCTTTCTACTTCACCCAAAACTCTGTCTCCGAGATTCAATTTGGCACCACTGGTGCAGAGAGGCTGTGCTTTCGGCATCTTAGGTTCATTAAATTTCTGGATCATTTGTAAATAGGACAAAATACTAAAATATTAATTGCTGAACATGGCTTATCTGCTTTAGACTTCTTGTTGCTGAAAAATTCAAGATTTTTGGGTTTGTGAGTACACATATCTTGTGCTACATTAAAACATTTACTACGAGAAAGCATAGAAATTATAAAAAGTATTTACAAATCTGCCAAGCCACATAATGCTAATATAAAAGAGTTTATATGTAATACAAAATACTTCCATATTACCCTGAAAATTTAAAATCTTTTAAAGGTTAAGATTTCTAGTATATGTTATTAGGGCTGCTGGAAATAATGGGGGTAACAACTCTATGCAAGGAAGATGGTATGTGTTGTTTTCAGTAAAAGAGGTTATGAGGAATGGAAATGCATTTTGTTGAGAGAGAAGAAAGTAATTTTGTCCTAAAGTGAGGCTGGTTATTTCAGAATGGGAAAAGGGAAAAACACAGGACAAAATCTGAATGTAAAAAAGAAAGTTGTAAGAAGGCTGTGGAAAAGAAATCTCCAGAAAGGAATTTTATATGTGGTCAGAGCTGGCTAAGATTAAAATGAACTTAATTAAGTGAATGAGTTTTAATATCAAAAGTATGCTGGTAAGATTAAAATTTGGTTTTCTTATTGTTAAAAGGAGAAAGACTTATTGGACTTTTGGTTTGATTTTGATAACAGATGGTAAAGTTTTCTTTAGATTTTAGGTAATCTGCCTAGAAGGCAAAGATTTTGTATTTTACAAAAAATAATTTCCTGTGCCTTATCAGGTTTTTGATTGCTTAAGAAAACAGTCTTCTCAACTGAAATAGTTAGGGTTTGTTTTATCTTTTGATTTTGTTTGTTTTGCTACTATGTAAATTTTTGTGCCTGTGAAGTCTTTAATTGTCACTTTGGTTAAATAGGTGACTAAATATTGTTTCACAGTAATCTATGATCTTACTTGACCAAGTTTTTTTTTTTTTTTTTTTTAATTTTTTGATATTTTTGGCAAACTTTCCCAAATCAAATGCTCAACAAAACCTTTTCGACCTTGAACTAACTGGGATTTTTCAGAGGGGTCCCTGAAACACTTCAAAAGACTTTTTTCTCTTTCCTTATAAAAGGAAAGATGTTAAACTAATTAGGCTTATTTGTTACGTTAAATTACATGGGAAGCATTGTTAAATAAGAAGTAACACTATACCTTCTATATGTTATGTTTGCATAGGTATATGTATAAGTTTCAGAAATTATGTGAAATTCCTGAAAGTCTGATATATCCTGGTATAATGTTGTCATCATAATTCTAGCTGTTATCATAAAATGTCGTACATCACAAAAATAACTATATTTGCTTACCAAATGAGCTCCAACAATAGGCATTTAAAAATCTTTGTCATTTACAGACAGTTACTATTTTACTCAGAAACTTTTGCAAAAGTGTTTCTGCAAAAGTACTTCACTTTCAAAAAGATTCATGGAAAGGGCTTTTGACAATTACAGGATTCTGATAACTTCAAAGACATAGAACTGAACTGGGTAAGAATTTCCAGGACTAATGGAAAAAAAAAAAACTGGATTAAAGCAAAACAAGAATTAATAGTATGGGACTGAATGAACTGAGGAGAATAATTCTAATTTTTTACAACTTCTTTTCTGAAACTTTGCTATTTTACCAGATTTGAGGAAATCGTTTCTCTTAAGCTACCTAAGGCCTACAGCAAGTTAGTAAATTATACCTCTCTAGACAAAGATAAAAACATTTACTTTTTCTCCCACCTAATTCCTCCAGTAGTTATTTGCATAGTTCAATAAGAATCTGTTCTCTTTATAACAGGACACAATTGGAAACATTGGCTGTATTACCAAAGCTTTGACTGAAATGTTATTGCAGGTAAAATCTAGTAGTGAGTTTTTGACTTGGCTTCCTGGCCTCAAAAGCTTTTAAGAATTCAATCTGAGATAAAAAGTTCCAGCAAAGCAGTCTTTAAAAGACCTTATATGGTCAATTACTATTCTTGCTACATTTATGTAAATAATCAGGCCAATTTTAATGCAAAAAAATGGTTTTACTGTGATTATCTTTGGTAAAAATGGGAATAATTGTAGAGAGAAAAAAATTTTGTTTGCACCAATGTAAGTATTAGATTCTAATTCTATTAATTGTCTTTGAGGTTTTGTTATATGCAAACTGGACTGGATCCTGAATTCTTCTAGTTTTCTCAAATAGCTGGCTACAACTCTCCAAACTATCATTTCTAATTTCTCCCACTCTTCTGATTTAGAATCCCTAAGAGCAAAGGCTGCCTTTGAATGTCCTTGGAAGAGACTATACGAGGTCCCCCTCATTACACAATGGCAGCCAAACTTCAGGGGTTTGAACCTTGGTTATGCATCTGAAAGCCAAAAAGGTTCTGCCTGACATGTGGTCCTGTACAAATGCTGTAGACCTTCGAGTTAAATTGACTAGGAAGAAAGGTAGCTGACATCAATGTGGACTGCTTCCACCCAAGACACTGAATCAATACTTACTACTTCAACTAAACATGAAACCCTCTCTTTTCCCCGCACTGGTCTGGAAACACCATTACCCATGTCTCCTAGGCCATTGCAAAGGGAGTACTCTCTGGAATTTAGAACTACTTTTTAATTTCAGGCTAGGAAAAAATCTAACTGACCCCTGGCTTGAACAGGCAAATGCAACAATATCTGAAAATGAGTCCATTACCTGTGCCGCCTTAATGGAAGCTCTTTGTGTCTCTGCAGGATTTATCTTTGTTTGTAGTGGTTATTTTTCTCTTTGAGCCTATTAATGCCTAGATGGCTGGCACATAACAGGACAATGCCTTTTAGGTTGTCTTAACTGTGTTCCTAACTATCTATAAAGAAACTGAGACACTTCATTTGTCAGCTCCCCTGGATTTACATCATTGAGTTAGAAGGGACCTGCCAGGAGGTATTTGTTATTCAGGATTCACTTCTTTTGGCAAGGCTCTACTTCCCTAGTTAGGAGTGAGTACAGATGGGGTTATGATCAGGAACCTCTCCTTAACTCTTGAGCATATTGCAGAATCTACTGCTAAAGCAATAGATACCCAACAAAAATACTTAGACTCTCTGGCCAAATTTGTTCTTGGTAATAGAATAGCCATTGGTTATCTTTTAGCTGAACAAGGAGGTGTCTGAGCTGTGGTCAACATCACCCACTGCACTTGGATTAACACTTCCAGGGAGATCGAAACTCAGTTACATAAGCTCACTGAGCAAGACACTTGGCTTAAAAAGATGACTCCCTCAGTGAGGTCTTTCTTAGACTTATTTGATTTTGATTGTTTGGGTCTTGGGGACCATGACTCCAAAGTTCACTCCAAACGTTGGTAATTATCCTGTTTATAATAATCATAATAAACTCCTGGGTGCATTGTATTCTCTCAAAAGTTCTAAGGGCATGTTTGCAGCTGCTAACTGCCAAATGATCTCCCTAAGATTGGAATACCGAAAAAGAAATGAAGGGAATGACCAAGTTAGAAAATGTGAATCTGAAGTTGTGACCTGTGAATGCCACAGAGATTCAGAACAAAACAAAACAAAAACAGAGAATCAACAAAAGTTGCAGGAGCTACAGAATGGTAGCTGAGGGTGGTGTTAATGCCTCAAATCGTACAACTACTCAGAATGCCTTTCTTCTTGCTGGATGGGATGCTGCCTGATTAATTAATCATTGAATAAAGCCAATGAGGTCTTCAAAGTTACTCAGCTGGATTTTGTTTTATCAACAGTTCCTTTACATTGGATCCTTTCTTGTGGGCATTAATGTGTATTCCGTACATTCTTACATTTTGTACCCATTCTTAAAGTTTTTCTTTCATACCGCCTTGTTCCTGATCTTTCAGGCTTGCTTCTTCCAAGTGCCTGGCCAACCAGCCAAGGCATTTACCACAACCCAGGAGTCTATGTATACTCTTACCATGGCTGCTTCTTTCTTCATACAAAGTGGATGACCGAATACATCACTTGAAGCTCTGCTTGTTGTGGTGGTTTCCCCTCATCACTGTCTTCAGGCCCACTTGTGAGGCTGTAGGGTCACAGCCTACCTTTGGCTCACATCAATATCGAGTTGATCTATTCATGAACCAGTCCTTTTTTCGTTTCCCCCTACTATCAGGTTGTGTAGAGCTCACTCTACTCCACTCCACTCCATGACACAATAGGTGTAAACTGAGGAAGAGGTGTCATTGCAACAGAGATGAGTGGCATGGGAATTTGGGCCATCTATTCACAGACAGTTTCCAGCCTGATGATTTGCTGCTGTGCCCACCTGATTTTTGTGTATCTGACAGCACCAGGCTCATGAGGGACAGCTCTAGAGACACGTTCATTTGATGCCCCATGGTCAGACACTCCATTGTTGCCACAGTATACGAGGAGTTGTTTTTCAAATGGTGTATAATTCTCTGTTGCAGACTGCATGCTCCAGAACTTTAGATTTCTGTGTTATGACTTTCCTACTGTGACTTGTCAAAAACTCCACATGATAACTTTATCCACTGCGTATTCTCCTATCATTGTGATAACTGCTGTTTCATGTGCCAACTGGCCTCCTTGTCATACAACCTATACTTATTGTAGAGCTCTCTGTTTCTTTGGATGCCCACTCAAAACTGGCAGCCAGACTTCCCCTGGTGGTGCAGTGGTTAAGAATCCGCCTGCCAATGCAGGGGACACGGGTTCGATCCCTGGTCCGGGAAGATCCCACATTCCACGGAGCAACTAAGCCTGTATGCCACAACTACTGAGCCTGCACTCTGGAGCCCACGAGCCACAGCTACTGAAGCCCGTGTGCCTAGAGCCCATGCTCTGCAACAAGAGAAACCACCACAGTGAGAAGCCCGCGCACCGCAACGAAAAGTAGCCCTCGCTCGCTGCAACTAGAGAAAGCACGCACAGCAATGAAGACCCAATGCAGCCAAAAATAAATTAGAAATAAAGCCAAAAATAAATTAGAAATAAAATTTATATAAAAAAATAAAGTTCTATTGTGGCTCAAAAATGTTTTTTTTTAAAAAGGCAAAACAAAAACTGGCAGCCTATTTTGGCCCCAATAAACTGATCTCAACATCAGTTGTTCCAAGTGCAGATAATATATTGCTTCTAAAACCTGAATAGGCTTGCCAGTTTCTTTGGTGGAAGGAGAGGGAAGGTACAGTAACTTATATTTTCCATGGAGGGGATGCTCTATCATGTGCAAACCACTTTGTTGCTCAAAACTTCACCAATGTATCAGGCCCCTGAATGAATCTTCCTCCCTCTGGAGTGCATGCTTCTTGCCAGGACATTTACAGTTCTTTCATTTCTTACTCACTGGGTCTAATTAACTCATATCATCATTATAATGGACGAACCTAATGTTTTGTGGGATATGCAAATCAACAATGGTCCCTCAAGCTATATTGAAACAGAAGGCAGAAGTGTTGACATAGCTCGGGAGCAAGACTAGGAAAGTACTGTTCTCTATCCCATGTGAAGTCAGGCACTTCTGCTCTGTATTTCTGATGCATATTGAAAAGAATTCATTCACCAGATAAATATATACACCTTCTAGTAAAGATATTACACCCAGCATACAAACTGTGATTAGGGACACAGATTAGCTAAATTTGCGATAACCTACCATCATCTGCCAGAACGCAGGGAGGCATATTCATTTTTTCAAGGGCTATATTGGTGAGTTAAATGTTTTATGATAGGCCCACCGATCCTGCATCCCTTAGGTGTTAGGTGTAGAATTAATTGCTGCCATTCCACCCGGGATAGAGTATTTCTTCTGAATTATTATTTGAACAGGAAGGCAGGAAGTTTCAAGGGCTTCCACTTGCCCTTTCCTACCCTGATTGCACCTACTCTGCTTGTCAAGTAACCAATGTGAGGGCTCTGCCAGAGGCTAAGTATATCAATATCAATTATGCTCTCTGGGACCGTAAAAATGATCAGCCAGTGGACCCATTAGCACATTGTGAGCTAGACTTGGGCCAGGACTGCACTTATTGCATGGTGTCTATATGTCCCTTCTCTAACAGAGCCTGTTATCAGTGCTATTTTAGATTGTGTACCTAGTAGCCCCCGATATATCTGGCTCTCTGTAAGAGGTTTTCTCAGGCATCAAGTTCATCCACCTTGGTAGCTCTGCTACTCTTACCAGTGGGTCCTGGGCCTGACCTTTAGCATAGAAATTGTGTGCTAGCCTGCCAAATACAGAAAATCTCCATATTTTGTTGACTCTACATTATTTTTTATTTTTATTTATTTTTGATAAATAAAAATTGTACATATTTAAGTTGTACAACATGATATTTTGATGTATGTACACATTGTGAAAAGATTACTACACTCAAACTAATTAACATATCCATCTCGTTCCATTGTTAATTTTTTTTTTTTTTTGTAGTGGAAAGACTTGAGATCTACCTTCTTAGCAAATTTCAAGTATACCATACATTATTAATAACTATAGTCATCATGCTTTACATTAGGTCTCCAGAACTTATTCATCTTATAACTGAAAGTTTGTACCCATTGATCAATATCTTCCCTCCCCCTCCCCTCCAGCTTCTAGTAACTACCATTCTACTCTCTGTTTCTATGAGTTTGACTTTTGTTTAGAGTTCACATATAGGTAATATCACATGATGTTTGTCTCTCTGAGTTTGGATTATTTCACTTAGCATAATGATCCCAGGTTCATCTATGTTGTTGTAAATGGCAGGATTTCCTATTTTTTTTTTAGGGCTGAATAATCCATTGTGTGTACTTAGGTATGTGTGTGTGTGTGTGTGTGTGTGTATATATATATATATATATATATATATATATACCACATTTCTTTTATCCATTCGGTGTTGACTATAGTTTGACATCTCTGAAATATAGGGGCACTCATATTCAGTAACATAAAATATTTGGAGAAATATGCTAATTTATCATTGGCTTTGGCCCTACTGTTCTTTTCCATGATAATTGTTCCTGTGAAAGTGTCTGGGTAGGGATAATGATTTGGATAATGATGACTGCTAGACACTATATTTGGGAATAAATGTAAATATGGGTTATTTGGCTTTTTCTTCCCTCTTGAAGAAAGGGTGAATCACAGACTGGTCTGATAGTTGTGTCACTGAGTACAAGTGGTAGGGGTAGGTTGATGGCTGGAGTGCTGGCTGAGAGCAATGGCTCCAGCCACTGGTGCCTGAGGACTGTGGCCATGATAGACCAACGGTCCAAGGGAGGTGGTCACAATGGGGACTCCAGGTTGGTTGTTTCTCTGAACCCAAGCAGGTGGGGTCAGTGCCCAGGAGATCAAGTCACTTGTACTTGAGCCTTAAACCTCTGTGGTTTAAGATCAGGAACTGTCTCCAGGGAATAACACTTCTAAAGGTAAGTCAGAGCTCCAGATCTAGGAACATGGATATAAAGGGCTATTTATAAGATACAATGAGTACATTAGAACTAGAATTGAAGAAGCTGTTATCAGAATGAAGGTGTCCAGTGGAGGTGGGGGGTAGAGGTGAGCCACAAACCTGGAGAACAGATAGGTTCTTTTACATAAATTCTTGCCATTTGAGAGAGAAATGTAGAGATTTCCCTCAGTTCCACTGCATCCTTTGTCATGGGCCAATGAAACATCTAAGACTTTCAGTCCAGAAGAAATATGAGGACCTTTCAACTTCCAGTTTGGAAATGTGAGGGCCTCTCCTATCCTCAGTGAACTCCACATTTTCAAATCAGCCCCTATAACCCAGTGTCATGTGATCAGTGTCTGATAAGAACACTGCTCTGCTCACAATAGATGTCCTGGGCCAGATGGCCTTGTCCCTGCCTTGCTCCTTATCAACTGTTCCATCCTTCTGTACACTTGGCTCTTGACTTCCCAGTCTTGTCCTTAGTCTTGACAATGGATTTAGCTTCACCAGGATTGATATTTGGCATTTTATTTGGACACGATCATACTGCCTCATTGTTTTTTTCACCTCCTTCTTTTTAGGACATTAATATGTCTACTGAAACCCAAATTGAACCTTGCTCTGTTTGGCCCTGTGCCCATCTGACCTGGCTTTACCTCCCTGGGAGGGGAAAGGTAGAATATCATAACCACCTTGGATTTAGCTAGTTATAAAGATGTATGACTTAATATTTCATCAGCTCTGGGTATTTTTTTAAAAAAATCATTATGGGAAATAGAAAATAAAGCATCTCAGTAGCTTTTATCATTTTGAAGATCAGTCTGCAGTGGAGTTGATAAAAAATACCAGCAATGCAAACATCTGGGTGAAGGAGCAGCAAATCAGATTATAATTCTTTTTTATAGAAAAATATTTATATTCTCCCAGGCCTTGGATCCTCAGTTAGTGTCTGATGTGGAGACAAAGGAATGTTTCACTACATGTAGTGATGAACATAAGGAATGAACCACAAGTGTGGTGTCATCTGCAAAGCAGTGTACATTTCAAGTTTGTTGACAGGACTTCCTGGAGGCGAACTGGAAAATGATGCTCAATTCCTAATGAAAGTGTAGCTTACTTTTTGCTTTCACTATGAAAAGAACCATTTATAATTTTGTCTAATTATAACACTAACAATTTTAGCACTAAAAATTTGGTTCCGTTTAGTTAAATCCTAATGGGACTGGAGATTTGTTTCCCCAGAAATCTCCTCTGTGCTAGGGAATGAGATCTGGTCTGGTACAGGAAGCATTAGCATTGTAGGAATTAGGACACACAGTTACTTACAAGTTTATTTTCAGCTTTAGAGAGTCTAATTTTTGGACAGAAAGAAGTCTGTCCTATATTTGTCTTGGCCTGGAACAGGGGTGGAGCCAGAGAAACAGGGGGACAGAACAGTTGGTGAGAAGCACAGTGAGGAGCAAGAAATGTAGAGATGGGGATTGTGGGCTGAAGTGCATAAAACTGGGTAAATTCATTATTAACTGACCGACCTAATCCACTGCCTCTCATACTGAAGGGGAACTTAAAAGAAAGATTCTCTCAGATACCAATGCTGGTTCAGATTATTTTTATTATAATATTACAAAAAGGGGAAGAACTAAAAGGTAGCTATAAATTCATTATGTGATAGCTTTTATTGAGATGTACGTATGGCAAATGAAAAAGTTCTGCATGAGCTTGCAGTTAGAATTTAGAAAGTTACAAGAGAATGTGGCTCTCATCTTAACAACATGAAAAAGCTAGATTAGTTACACACTAGTCATTTAAAAAAACCATCAGATAGTTGAAGTTGCAAAGAAATCTAAATGAACTTCAGTCTAGCAAGGAACAGGACTTTCCAGGAGAGAAGAGACCCATGCTGCTTGCATCCCTGTGAGTGTAATAGGGAAGAACAAATCTGACTGCATATTAGATCTGTTTCTTTTACTTTAACCTTTATATTCTATTGCTTTTGCTACAAGTTAATCACTAAAGGGATGTTGCCTATAGTTTAAAGTGTACCTAACGGCCCATCTCTGGGAACTCTGTCTCCCATGCCTGAGCATTAAGCTAAAATACCTTTGTTCAGCTCACAGGAAACATCCTGACCAGGCCTACCTGTGAATTAACACATCCTCTCTGGAGCCTGGCCAGAACCAGGAAATACTTGCAACAAAGTATCTCCTTTTTTTACTTTAACCTCCTCACCTTACCCTCTTTGTTCTACAAAAGAAGCTAGCATCCAAACCTGGGCAAGATGGTTCTTTGGGAGGCTAGTCCACCATCTTCCTGGTCTGCCGGCCTTCCAAATGAAGTCCTTGTTCCTCGCCCCAACAACTCATCTCTTGATTTATTGGCCTGTCGTGTGGCAAGCAGTACAAGCTTGGACTCGGTAACACAAGTACAGCTGAGGGAGTAGCTGACCCTGTCATAGATGGAGAAACCAGCCACACTTTTGAGAGCTGGCTGCACAGATTGATGCAACAGAAGAGAAGTCCTAGATTCCTAGGGCTGCCGTAACAAATGACCACAAACTTGGTGACGTAAAACAAAAGAAATTTATTACTTCACAGTTCTAGAGGCTAGAAGTTCGATATTGAGGTGTCAGCAGGGCCAAAGGCTTTCTCCAAAGGCTCTAGGGAAGAATCCTTTCCTGTATCTTCCTAACTTCTGGTGGCTCCTGGTGCTCCTTGGGGATCCTTAGTTTGTAGTTGCATCACTCCCATCTCTGCCTTTGCTTTCACACTGTCTTCTTCTATGTCTCTGTGTATCATTTTCTGTCTCTTATGAGAACACTTGTCATTGGACTAGGATCTACCAGTATAATTGCATTTCTATCCTTACCTTAATTATATCTGCAAAGACCCTATTTCCAAATAAGGCCCATTTTGAGGTTCCAGGTAGACATGAATTTTGTGGGGACACTATTCAACTACACTACAGAGCCCCAGGTGCAGGATGAGTCCACGCTCATCCTGTTCTGTTATTTATTGCTGTGTAAAAAACTAGGACCAAACCCAGTGGCATAAAACAACCACCATTTTATTATGGCTCAAGATTTTGTGAGTCAAAAATTCAAGCAGAGCTTGGCCGAGCAACTCTCCTGCTCTATGTGACATTGGGGTCACTTGGTGGTCCTCAGCTGGTGGCTGGTCCTGTCTGGATGGTGCAGGACAGCCTCACTCGAATGTTGAGTCTCTCGATGGGGACAGCTGCAAGGCTAGATGCAGCTGGGCCCTCTCTATTTTCATGGTGTCTGTCTAGGGCCTCTACCTGTGGTCTCTTCAACTGGGTTGTTGGACTCAAGGCTCCCAGATGAGTGGTCCAAGAGATCAGAAGTGGAAGCTGCCAGTCTCTTAAGCACAGCATCACTCCTCAATGCTTTAATTCACCATGCAGTGAGAGAGCCTGCCGAGATTTAGGGGGAGGGAACTCCATGTGACCCTTGGTACTAAAAGGATCTTAAAGCAAAAACAAAAATATTCATAGCACTTTTATTCCTAATAGCTAAAAACAGGCAATGACACAAATGCCCATTTAGAGGTGAATTGATAAAATTATTGTGATATATTCCTATAGTAGGCTACTAGTCAGCAGCAAAAAACAAACAAACAAGAAAAATGTAATAACATGAATTAATCTCAAAAACTTTATGCTAAGCAAAAGAAGTCAAGCGTACATGCCAAATATATAATGTCTGTTTCCATTCATATAAAGTCCAAGAAGCTATGGTGATAGAAATCAGAATAGTGGTTATCTTTTGGGGGAAGGATGAATTAAATAAAAAGGGTATTTTTCTGAGAAACAGAATCTCCCTGGGGAAAGAGAAATTTTCTGTGTTTTGTTTGGGACGGTAGTTACATGGGTGCATACAGTTGTCAAAATTTATCAAACTATAAAGTTAAAATCAGTACATTTTATTTTATGTAAATTATTCACACACCATACAATCTAACCATTTAAAGTACATAATTCACGGATAAAGAAGATGTGGTGTATATATGCAATGGAATATTACTCAACCTTAGAAAAGAATAAAATAATGCTATTTGTAGCAACATGGATGGACCTAGAGATTATCATACTAAGTAAATTAGACAGAGAAAGACAAATGTTATATAATATCACTTATAAGTGGAATCTAAAAAATAGTACAAATGAACTTATTTCCAAAACAGAACCAGACTCACGGATGTAGAAAACAAACTTATGGTTACCAAAGGGGAAGCAGGGGGAGGGATAAATGAGGAGTATGGGATTAATAGATACACACTACCATATATTGTAAAATAGATAAACAACAAGGATTTACTGTATAGCACAGGGAACTATATTCAATATCTTGTAATAACCTATAATGGAAAAGAATTAAAAACAGAATATTTATATATATCTCGGAATCACTTTGCTGTATATCTGAAATGAATACAATATTGTAAATCAACTATACTTCAATAAAAAGGAAAAAATAAAGTATATAATTCAATGGTTTTCAGTATATTCAGAGAATTGCACAACCATCTCCTCAACCAATTTTTTAACATTTTGTCAGCTCCAAAAGAAACGGTGTATCCATTGCAGTCACTCCCACTCCTACTCCCTCTTACCTCATGCCTCCCTCCCCAATGCCCAGTCCTAGGCAACCACTAATCTATTTTCTGTTTCTATTGATTTGTCTATTCTGGAGATTTCATATAACGAAATCATACAATATGTGACCTTGTATATCTGGCTTCTTCCATTTAGCATAATGTTTTCAAGATTCATCCATGTTTTAGTAGGTTTCAGTACTTCATTCCTTTTTATAGCTGAATAATATTCCACTGTATGAATATGCAAGAATTTTATAGTTTCAGTTCTTACATTTAGGTCTATGACCCATTTTTTTTTTTTTTTTTTTTTTTTTTTTTTTTTTTTTGCGGTACGCGGGCCTCTCACCGCTGTGGCCCCTCCCGTTGCGGAGCACAGGCTCCGGACGCGCAGGCTCAGCGGCCATGGCTCACGGGCCCAGCCACTCCGCGACACGCGGGATCCTCCCGGACCGGGGCACGAACCCGCGTCCCCTGCATTGGCAGGCGGACTCTCAACCACTGCGCCACCAGGGAAGCCCTATGACCCATTTTGAATTATTTTTGTATATGGTGGAAGGAAGGGTTCAATTTAATTCTTTTGAATGTGGGTAAATAGTTGTTTCAGTGCCACTAGTTGAAAAGACTGTTCTTTCCCCATTGAATGGTCTTGGCATCCTTGTTGAAAATCTATTGACCATAAATGTAAAGGTTTATTTCTGGACTCTTATTTCTGTTCCATTGATCTATATATCTACCCTTATGCCAGTACTACATTGTCTTTATTATTCAAATTTATTTTAATGATTTTTTTTCTGAATTTAAATCACTCCTACTACTGCTGCTACCCATTTTCTTCTGAATTCAGCTGTAGGCCAATTAAGACTCTGTCCACTTTTACTATTCAAACTACTGTGAAACCTTCATTTCCACAGCCTGATATAACCTCATATTTATCCTTTCCTTGGCTTGAGCCCATCTTTCAAAATTTTTTCTCAGATCCCTTTGGGATTTTTCATATTACTTTGTGGCAATTAATGAAGTGCTACTTCTTTACTTTGAAGTTTTCATAATGACAGTTTAAAACCTTACTTTACTAACTTAAGAAATGAAAATGTTTTATTCTTTAAAATCTGATCATTATAACGGGTGAAAAAATTTAATTTGAATGTTATACTTAAAGCAAGTTTGTTGATAAGAGGATCTACTAAGCTTGTGGCTGTAAGCATACTTCTCAATCCACTAATGATTAAACACTGTCACTCCAGGTGATCTCTTGTGCTAACAGGATCCTGAAGGCAAACCCAAACACCAGCTTTAGAATGTCAAATTGTTGAACTCAAGGAGTGGTCATACAAATTATCCAGAATATGCTTAAAATAATTTTAGTTTGGCATAGGGATGAAAACACACACACACACACACACACACACACACACACACACACACATAGCTATGGGACCCTTGAGATTATATCCACTGACCTCACCTGTGCAAGCCAAAATTCTAGGAATCATCTTAGATAAATTCTTTTCCTATATTTTTCATATCCAGTGGAAAGTCCAACTAAGGCTTTTTGATTTTACTTTAAGTATTTCTCAGGTGTACTTCTCTTTCTGTATACCATCTCCACACTACACCAAACAACCATCACGTCTTGGTTGGACTACTGTAACTGATGGATCCCTGTTATTGGCTCTCATAGGCTTGAATATTCCTCCTTTACTGCACTTATTACAGCAGTGTATGTTTGTGTGAATATTTGATTAATGTCTTTCTCAGTAGTCTATAAGCTACCTATGATTGGGGCCATTGTATCCTTTGACTCATTATTTATATCTTTGATGGCAGGCACACATTAATAAATGAATAAGAACTCTGACATAACCCAAAGGAAGTGTTAAAGAAGTGGTGAATGATGTTTTCTTGTAGGGAGGTCTCAGGACTCTCAAAGAGTCATGTCTGCCCTATGATCTTTTATCCTGACCCAAGTAAATATGTAGAGATATGGGTTAAATTGGTGGATATCTCAGAATAGGGGGAAAATATGATGGGATGGGTATAAAATTATTTTAATGGTTTGTAACAGTACAGGAAGTTTAACAAAATGAAATTTAATAAGAAGACATGTAAATGAAACATAGATGGCAGCCAAAACTATAAGATACATATGAGATAGGAGAGTTGTGTCTGAACAGCATCATGGAAAAAATTTTGGAGGTTTTGACTAATATGCAGATAAACTCATATTACTCAACAAAGAGGTGTGAATGACTTTATTAATTAATAAAAATGTAAACATCCAGTAAAAATATGGGCAAAAGATATGAACAGGCAATTTATGAAAGAATGTTAACTTTGGCCAATAAATAAATGAAAAATGCAAACTAAAATATAATTTTAAAAACTATTTTGGGCTCATAAAATGGACAAATATTAAATAAAAGATAACATACAACAATGCTAGGGTTTGTGATTATCAGTTTTCATACTTTTGGTTGCAGTGTAAATTGATTCTTTTGGAGGTATATTTGGCAATTCAAATAAGAAAAATCCTAAAATGTGAATATCTTTGGCCCAGCAATGCCACTTTTAGGTATACATTCTATGGAAAGGATACAATAGATGTGCGGAAATATTTAGCTGCAAGGATATTCACTTTAGTATTGTAACAACAGCGAGAAAGATTAGAAGCAAGTCTCCCACGATGGGGCACTGGTTTAAATAGAGCATATTTATATAAAGAAATATTATGCAACTACTAAATTGATGTCATGGAAAATATTTAAGTACAGGGACAGATAATTAATTGAGTTTAAAAAGCAGATTTGAAAACATTACGATATGATCTTATTTATTACCAAATGTGTGCATAGGAAAATGGTTAATAGTGGTTTTATGTGGTTGATGGAATTTTAGATTATTTCTCTTTTTGCTTGTCTTGTTTTCTACCATAAACATATACTGATTCCATAAATGGTAAAAAAAAAAAATATTTAAATAGTGTGGGCATGGTACCAATGAAGCCATTTTGAATTTGGGCTGCATGAATTGAAGTGGCATGTCAGAACAAAGGACATGGAAATTCCACCCTGCTCTGTGTGCTCGCCCCACCCTTGGTGTGTAGGATTTAGTAATGAGTGACTTACTATAGGTTTGTGTCCATAGAAGAACATGAGAGATCATGAGGGGACTCAAAACCACGTCTTCTCCAGCAGCAGAAGGAGCAAAGGACTGGGAATCAGGAGGCTTGGGTTTGAGCCAAGGCTCTGTCACCTGCCAGCTGGTAACTTTAGAGCAACCACTTAACTCTTCTCATCCCACACTTTCTCATTTATAAAATGGGTATAACAGCATCTCTACATCAAAGATTATATTATAAATATTAACTGAAATAATAACTTGAAAAGAAGTTTGTAATGAGGAACTACCTGTGATCAGTTTGGGACCAAGAAGGGATGGGGAGAATGAGTTTTCTGCCTTCTAGCATTTGAAGGGTTGTCTTGTAGGGCAGTACATAGACTACTGGGTGTGCATTATAGGGAGGCAGATTTTGGCTAAAGTATGAAAGAATTTTCAAGTACCTACAATTGTTCCAAAATATAAGGAACGGTTTGGAATTTTGTGACTTTCCTGGAGCCTTAAGATTTCTAAAGAGAGAGCTACTCAGTTATTGAGGATATTAGAGTGGAAATTCAAATGCCAGTGAAAGAATAGAGATTGTGAGGGGTTTTAGGATCTCTTCTGACTTGGATATTCTAAGATTCTTTGCATTGAAAATCATGGTACTATATGCATTTCAATACCATTAGAAAAGTTACTGGGTTGGGAGGACCTATGCATTTTGAAGCCATAAAATGTCCATCTGTGAAGGGAGACTCAGTGCTCTCTAAATTCTGCAGTTCTGAGGCAGCTGTCACTGAAGTAATATCCATAACATCAGTGGGAATCAAGGGCTTAAAATAGGAAGCCATGCCCAGAGAGGAAAAGGCTGGTGAATGGCAATCATTTTGAGGCAAAAATGTAGAGGAAATAGACGATTTATGTTCCAAACTGTATGAAAAGATCATTCTATCACCTATGAAGAGGTACATGGCAGGTTACGAAAACTCAGTGTGTGAGACCAAGTCATCAGTGTAGAGCAACTTCTAGTTATTTCTTCAAAACTGCCTTTGGATTTTTCTGATTTGGGCATTTGTTCTACAGGTGAAATTCACACACATGTTTGCAATGAAGGTTTGATGAGCTGGGTATGACTTCTTCTAAAGCCTGTGTGCCATGTAATGTCTTTACAAATATAGGCACAGTGGGTGGAGACCATCGGGATGGTCCCCAGAGCCATTTTCAGCTACCATCGCAGTGGTGAGAAGCCTACGTGTACTCTGAGGATGTGAACTGTTGCATCTCCCCAGTGTTTGGGAATAGCCCAAGTTCTCAGCATTCACCAATCCTGGCCCCCTCCTGGCTGTCTGCAACATCATCAGGTTACCCACAGCTGGTTCCACAGCACCCCAGGAGCAACAGAAGCATGGCAGGTATTCACTGGAAAGTGAAGATCAGAGCTACATTCTGCCTTACTAAGGTTCAGATACTCCAAGGACCAATGGTAACAGCAAGTGTGTGTCACCCTAGATCTACCCCAAACCTGAGAAAGAGGATCAGTGTGTTGGTTTGGGCCTCTTTACCACAGGCCTTCAGAATCCCTTGGTGTACCCATTGCTGGGGAAATGGGGTCATTCTCATCTCTGGGCAGCCAGATTAAAGTTATCCCATTCCATTAATTCCTGCCAGCACTAACTTATCAAAGTTGACTTTCCTCATATTCACAGAGCATGTTTCTCAACTATAAACAAATTCATTGTTAATGTTCCTACTGCTTTCCAAAGCTCAGGCATTCATGTATTCCTTCCACCTTGACATTATTCAGTTATTTTTTTGAACCCCTATTATGTGCCAGACAATTTTCTAGATGTTGGTAATATAATAGGAAATTAGTCAGACATTGTAGGACTTCCACTATAGAAAGGAAATGGATAATATATGAAATAAGCAACAAATTGCATTATTATGATAAGTGCTCTTGGGGTACTCATCATACTGGAGGTGCCATGAATCATACATGGTGGACCTGAGTGCAATGCAGGAAAAAGGATATATTAGGAATGCTTTCAGCTGCATTGACCAGAAAGCCCAACCAACAGTGGCTTAAGCAATAAGTGCATTTAATTATCTTAATTATAAGTTTAGAGTTTTGCAGTTCGGAATGGAAACTGCAGCTCAGCCATGTTCTCAAAGACCCAATCTCTTTCTATCTGTCCTCTCTGCCTTAATTGGTTGGTTTGATTCCTCCTGGTTGAAGCTGTCTGTTGTAGCTCCAGGCATGACATACACATTCATGACAGGGAGAAAAGGGAAAGCAACTGTTAGCTATGTCTATTCCTTCTTTCAAGAATGCCAAAGCCTTTTCAGAACCGAACCCCTGTTCATTTACACCTGAGTGGCTAAAAGTGGAGCTGGCAGCCACACATCCTGAGGCTCAGAAACAGGGGAATGGGATAGTTATGTTTAGCTTAACTAACTGTAGCTCTGGAGCTGAGCACATTGCAGTTCCAAGATTGAGGCTGTGCTAGCAAAGAAGAAGGGGAAATGAGTATTGGGTGGATGACAAACTTTGTCTGCCACATAGATTATGGTGGGAGCACTATTATTGGTGGGAAGTGGAGGTGGTTAGTGAGGTCAGCTCACAAAGGATGGTCTGGGTTTGAGGACTCAGTTTAAGATGGCTCTCACTTTGATGTGCCAGTGGACCAACAAATGAGTCCACCCAAGACCAAGGACACAAGTGGGTGGATGGGCTTCCCATCATCTCCCTTCTTTTCTCAGAGATTACCCATGTGGTCCCCATAGAATGAGATATTTTCAAGTCCAAGGATTCCAGAGCTGTGACCACATTGCTGTTTATCCAGTAGCTGGGGGAAGGGCCATGTCAGTGTTTGGACACCTACCTACAAAAAGCAATTTTTGCTGTGGTACAGTGTGTTTTTGGTTTGGCAATCCATATATTAACAATTAATGGCAAGAGAGGAAGTGGATGCCAGTGACCAGAATCTATGAGGAGGATGCATAGGTATGAGGCATACATACAAAGAACATTGCATCTGTGAATCTATCCTAGAAGCCATGGACCCATCCCAGTCAGGGGAGGGGACTAAAACCTAAGAAAAGTTTTATGTACAAAGATGCTCATCCAAGGGGTGGAGTCAAGATGACGTACTAGGAGGATGTGGAATTCTTGTCTCCTCACAACTAGGGCACCTACCAGGCACTGGTGGGGGACCACAGACACCTAAGGGGTCAGGAGGAACCTCCAGCAACCAGGTCTTGAGTCTAGGCCCCAGGCCACACTCAAACATCACCCCCCCACCCTCCTAGGTCCTGCCCCACCCTAAACCCCGCCCCTGCCTAAGTTCCACCCCCACCTAAACTCCGCCCCCATAGCCAAGGTTTCCTTTTGTTTTTCTTCCTTTTTTAGATTGGGGTTCTGTTTTACCTTGTAGATTCATTGTTATTGATTTTTTAATATTTTTATTTTTCCTAATAAGTCTTTTATTTTTCTAATTTTATTTTATTCTTTATACTTTGTTATTGTTCTCTCCTTTTGGCTTGTTCTCCTCTCCCCCTTTTTTTTCTGTTGTAGTTTTATTTTACCTTGTTGCAGTTGTTTCAATTATAGTTTTATTTTTCCTAATATATTTTTTATCTTTCTAATTTTATTTTGTTTTTTATTCCTTGATATTGTACTGCTTCTTTCTTCTTTCGTTCTTCCTTCCTTCCTTCCTTTCTTTTTTTCTTTCCTTCTTTCTTTCTTTCTTTCCTTCTTCCTTCCTTCCTTCCTTCCTTCCTTTCTTTCTTTCTTCCTTCCTTCCTTCATTTCTTTCTTCCTTCCTTCCTTCCTTTCTTTCTTCCTTTCTCTCTTTCTCTCTCTCTCTTTCTCTTTCACTCTCTCTTTCTCTCTCTCTCTTTCTTTTTCTTCCTTTCTTTCTTTCTTTCTTTCATCTTTCTTCCTTCCTTCCTTCCTTCCTTCCTTCCTTCCTTTCTTTCTTTCATTCTTTCTCTCTCTCTTTCTTTCTTCCTTCTTTCCTTTCTCTTTCTCTCTCTCTTTCTTTCTCTCTTCCTTCTTTCCTTTCTTTCTTTCTTTCTTTCTTTCTTTCTTTCTTTCTTTCTTTCTTTCTTCCTTCCTTCCTTTATTTCTTTCTTTCTTCCTTCCTTCCTTCTTTCCTTCCTTCCTTTCTTTCTTTCTCTCTTCCTTTCTCTCTCTTTCTTTCTTTCTTCCTTCCTTCCTTTCTTTCTTTCTTCCTTCCTTCCTTCCTTCCTTCCTTCCTTTCTTTCTTTCTTTCTTCCTTCCTTCCTTCCTTCCTTCTTTTCTTTCTTTCCTCCTTCCTTTCTTTCTTCCCTTCCTTTCTTTCTTTCTTTCTTTCTCTCTTTCTTCCTTCCTTCCTTCCTTTCTTTCTTTCTCTCTCTCTTTCTTTCTTCCTTCCTTCCTTTCTCTCTTTCTCTCTATCTTTTGCTCTCTCTTTATTTCTCTCTTCCTTCCTTCCTTCCTTTCTTTCTTCCTTCCTTCCTTCCTTTCTTTCTTTCTTTCTTTCTTCCTTACTTCCTTCATTTCTTTCTTTCTTTCTTCCTTCCTTCCTTCCTTCATTTCTTTCTTTCTTCCTTCCTTCCTTTCTCTCTTTCTCTTTCTTTCTTTCTTTCCTCCTTTCTTTCTTTCTTTCTTTCTTTCTTTCTTTCTTTCTTTCTTTCTTTCTTTCTTTCTTTCTTTCTTTCTTTCTTTCTTTCTTTCTTTCTCATGCCACGAAGCTTGTAGGATCTAGGTTCCCAGGCTGGAGGTTGGGCCTGAGCTCCTGTGGTGGGAGCTCTGAGTCCAAACCAATGGAATAACAGAGAACCTCAGACCCCAGGGAATATTAATCAGAGTGAGGTCTCCCTGAGGTCCTCATCTCAGCACAAATACCTGGCTATATCCAACTGCCTGAAACTCTAGGGCTGGATGTCTCTGGCCAAACAACCAGTAAGAGAGGAATACAGCACCACCCACCAAAAAAAGAAAGCATGAAACAACGAAAAATTATGTTACAGATGAAGGAGGTAAAAATCAAGAAGACCAAATAAATGACGATGAAATAGGCAACTTACTTGAAAAAGAATTCAGAGTAATATAGTAAAAATGATCCAAAATCTTGGAAACAGAATGGAGAAAATACTAGAAACAGTTAACATGGATCAAGAAGAACTAAAGAGCAAACAAACAGTGATGAACAACACAATTACTGAAATTAAAAAAAACTCTAGAAGGAATCAATAGCAGAATAACTGAGGCAGAAGAATGGATAAGTGAGCTAGAAAATAAAATGGTGGAAATAACTGTCAGGGACCAGAATAAAGAAAAAAGAATGAAAAGAATTGCAGACAGACTCAGAGACCTCTGGGACAACATTAAACACACCAACACTCTAATTATAAGGGTCTCAGAAAAGAAGAGAAAAAGGAAAGATCTGAAAAAATATTTGAAGAGATTATAGTAGAAAACTTCCCTAACATGGGAAAGGAAGTAGTCAATCAAATCCAGGAAGCACAGAGAGTACCATACAGGATAAACTCAAAGAGAGACATGCCGAGACACATATTAATCAAACTATTAAAAATTAAATACAAGGAAAAAATATTAAAAGTAGCAAGGGAAAAGCAACAAATAACATACAAGGGAATCCCCATTAAGGTTAACAGCTGATATTTTAGCAAAAACTCTGCAAGCCAGAAGGGAGTGGCAGGACATATTTAAAGTGATGAAAGGGAAAAACCTACAATGAAGATTACTCTACCCAGCAAAGATCTCATTCAGGTTCGATGGAGAAATTAAAACATTTACAGATAAGCAAAGGTTAAGAGAATTCAGCACCACCAAACCAGCTTTACAACAAATGCTAAAGGAACTTCTCTAGGCAGGAAACGTAAGAGAAGGAAAAGACCTACAAAGCAAACCCAAAACAAATAAGAAAATGGTAATAGGAACATACATATCAATAATTACCTTAAATGTAAATGGATTAGATGCTCCCACCAAAAGACATAGACTGGCTGAATGGATACAAAAACAAGACCCATATATATGCTGTCTACAAGAGACCCACTTCAGACCTAGGGACATATACAGACTGAAAGTGAGGGGATGGAAAAAGGTATTCCATGCAAATGGAAATCAGAAGAAAGCTGGAGTAGCAATTCTCATATCAGACAAAATGGACTTTAAAATAAAGACTATTACAAGAGACAAAGAAGGACACTATATAAAGATTAAGGGATTGATCCAAGAAGATATAACAATTGTAAATATATATGCAGCCAACATAGGAGCACCTCAATACTTAAGGCAAATGCTAACAGCCATAAAAGGGGAAATTGACAGTAACACAAACATAGTAGGGGACTTTAACACCCCACGTTCACCAATGGACAGATTGTCCAAAATGAAAATAAATAATGAAACACAAGCTTTAAATGACACACTAAACAAGATGGACTTAATTGATATTTATAGGATATTCCATCACAGAACAACAGAATATACTTTCTTCTCAAGTGCTCATGGAACATTCTTCAGGATAGACCATATCTTGGGTCACAAATCAAGCCTTGGTAAATTTAAGAAAATTGAAATCATATCAAGTATCTTTTCCAACCACAGCACTATAAGACTAGATATCAATTACAGGAGAAAACTGTAAAAAGCACAAACACATGAAGGCTAAACAATACTCTACTAAATAACCAAGAGATCCCTGAAGAAATCAAAGAGGAAATCAAAACATACCTAGAAACAAATGACAATGAAAACACGATGACCCAAAACTTATGGGTTGCAGCAAGAGCAGTTTTCAGAGGGAAGTATATAGCAATAGAATCCTACCTCAAGAATCAAGAAAAGTCTCAAATAAACTACCTAAACTTACACCTAAAGCAATTAGAGAAAGAGAAACAAAAAAACCCCAAAGTTAGCAGAAGGAAAGAAATCATAAGGCTCAGATCAGAAATAAATGAAGAAAATGATAGCAAAGATCAATAAAACTAAAATCTGGTTCTTTGTGAAGATAAACAAAATTGATAAACCATTAGCCAGACTAATCAAGAAGAAAGGGAGAAGACTCAAATCAATAGAATTAGATATGAAAAAGGACAAGTAACAACCAACACTGCAGAAATACAAAGAATCATAAGAGTACTACAAGCAACTACATGCTAATAAAATGGACAACCTGGAAGAAATGGACAAATTCTTAGAAAAGCACACCTTCTGAGACTGAACCAGGAAGAAATAGAAAATATAAACAGACCAATCACAAGCCCTGACATTGAAACTGTGATGAAAAATCTTCCAGCAAACAAAAGCTCAGGACCAGATGGCTTCACAGGTGAATTCTATCAAACATTTAGAGAAGAGCTAACACCTATCCTTCTCAAACTCTTCCAAAATACAGCAGAGGAAGGAACACTCCCAAACTCATTCTACAAGACCCCAATCACCCTGATACCAAAACCAGACAAAGATGTCACAAAAAAAGAAAACTACAGACCAATATCACTGATGAACATAGATGCAAAAATCCTCAACAAAATACTAGCAAACAGAATCCAACAGCACATTAAAAGAATCTTACACCATGATCAAGTGGGGTTTATCTCAGGAATGCAAGGATTCTTCAGTATACAAAAATCAATCAATGTGGTACACCATATTAACTAGTTGAAGGATACAAACCATATGATAATCTTAATATATGCTTTTAACAAAATTCGTTTTTTGTTATAAAAGCTTTTAACAAAATTCGACACCCATGTATGGTAAAAACTCTCCAGAAAGTAGGCATGGAGGGGACCTACCTCAACGTAATAAAGACCATATATGACAAACCCACAGCCAACATCTTTCTCAATGGTGAAAAGCTGCAACCATTTCTTCTAAGATCAGGAAGAAGACAAGTTTGTCCACTCTCACCAATATTACTCAGCATAGTTTTCGAAGGTTTAGCCACAGCAATCAGACAAGGAAAAGAAATAAAAGGAATCCAAATCAGAAGAGAAGAATTAAAGCTGTTACTGTTTACAGATGACATGATACTATACATAGAGAATCCTAAAGATGTTACCAGGAAACTACTAGAGCTAATCAATGAATTTGGTAGGGTAGCAGGACACAAAATTAGTGCACAGAAATCTCTTATATTCCTATACACTAATGATGAAAAATCTGAAAGAGAAATTAAGAAAACACTCCCATTTACCATTGCAACAAAAAGTATAAAATAGCTAGGAATAAACCTATCTGAGGAGACAAAAGACCTATATGCAGAAAACTATATGACACTGATGAAAGAAATTAAAGATGATACAAACAGATGGAGAGCTATACCATGCTCTTGGATTGGAAGAATCAACATTGAGAAGATGACTATACAACCCAAAGCAATCTATAGATTCAGTGCAATCCCTATCAAACTACCACTGGCATTTTTTCACAGAACTAGAACAAAAAATTTCACAATTTGTATGGAAACACAAAAGACCCCAAATAGCCAAAGCAATCTTGAGAAAGGAAAACGGAGCTGGAGGAATCAGGCTCCCAGACTTCAGACTATACTAAAAAGTTACAGTAATGAAGACAGTATGGTACTAGCACAAAAACAGAAATATAGATCAATGGAACAGGATAAAAAGCCCAGAGATAAACCCACGCACATATGGTCACCTTATCTTTGATAAAGGAGGCAATAGTATACAATGGAGAAAAGACAACCTCTTCAATACATGGTGCTGGCAAAACTGGACAGCTACATGTAAAAGAATAAATTAGAACACTTCCTAACAGCATACACAAAAATAAACTCAAAATGGATTAAAGACCTAAATGTAAGGCCAGACACTATAAAACTCTTAGAGGAAAACCTAGGAAGGATACTCTTTGACAGAAGTCACAGCAAGGTCTTTTTTGACCCACCTCCTAGAGAAATGGAAATAAAAACAAAAATAAACAAAAAGGACCTAATGAAACTTAAAAGCTTTTGCACAACAAAGGAAACCATAAACAAGACCAAAAGACAACCCTCAGAATGGGAGAAAATATTTGCAAATGAAGCAACTGACAAAGGATTAATCTCCAAAATATACAAGCAGCTCATACAGCCCAATATCAGAAAAACAAACAACCCAAATCCAAAAATGGGCAGAAGACCTAAACAGACATTTCTCCAAAGAAGATATACAGATTGCCAACAAACACATGAAAGGATGCTCAACATCACTAATCATTAGAGAAATGCAAATCAAAACTACAATGAGGTATCACCTCACACTGGTCAGAATGGCCATCACCAAAATATCTAGAAACAATAAATGCTGGAGAGGGTGTGGAGAAAAGGGAACCCTCTTGCACTGTTGGTGAGAATGTACATTGATACAGCCACTGTGGAGAACAGTATGGAAGTTCCTTAAGAAACTAAAAATAGAGATACCATATGACCCAGCCATCCCACGCCAGGGCATATACCCTGAGAAAACCATAATTCCAAAAGAGTCATGTACCACAGTGTTCATTGCAGCACTATTTACAATAGCCAGGACATGGACGCCACCTAAGTGTCCTTCAACAGATGAATGGATAAAGATGTGGCACATCTCTTCAATGGAGTATTAGTCGGCCATAAAAAGAAATGAAACTGAGTTATCTGTAGTGAGGTGGATGGACCTAGAGTCTGTCATACATTGTGAAGTAAGTCAGAAAGAGAAAAAAAAATACCTTATGCTAACACATATATGTGGAATCCAAAAAAAAAAAAAAAGTGGTTCTGATGAACCTAGGGGCAGGACAGGAATGAAGACGCACACATAGAGAATGAATTTGAGGACAAGGGGAGGGTGAAGGGTAAGCTGGGACGAAGTGAGAGAGTAACAGTTACATATATACGCTACCAAATGTAAAATACATAGCTAGTGGGAAGCAGCTGCATAGCACAGGGAGATCAGCTCCATGGTTTGCGACCCCCTAGAAGGGTGGGATAAGGAGGATGGGAGGGTGATGCAAGAAGGAGGTGATATGGGGATATACATATGCATATAGCTGATTCACTTTGTTATACAGCAGAAACTAACACAACATTGTAAAGCAATTATACTCCAATAAAGATGTTAAAAAAAGAAGTTACTACGTGAAAAAAAAAAGAAAAAGATACTCATCCAAGTGTCTGGCACACAAAAAGGCCTGAAAGTACAGCCTCCATTAACTCTCTGGCTTGGATCCCCTCTTTTTTCCTGGAACTTTATTTTTTCAAAGTAAATCATGATTTTAAAAATGTATTATATTTGATCAAGCATTTAACATGATTTTGAAAGAGGCTTTTCTTTTCTTTCTTATTAGTTCAGTGTGCCATATTGTTAGAAGACCCCGCTATGCCAAATGTCTATTGTTAGACATTTGACATAGGGAAAGGGCCACTGTTCAGGGAAGGGAGAAATCTCTGAATTGAAGTGGGAGCCTAGCTTAGCAGAGCCCTGAAGGGAAACAGAGGCCTGGGTGGACAACAGAGCTTATGTATTATGGACTGTTGGTCACTTCTCTACCCCTTTCTCTTCCTCTTTCCCCTACAGCAGTTGAGAGAGGTCCACTTCCCTTCCATTCTTCAAGGCTTCCAGTGTACGGGAACATAAAAGAAGGTCTGAACCTTCTTGCAGTCCATTTTAGAGGTTTACAATGAACACATCAATGTTATAAAGCACAAAGCACAAGTGAATTCTTTCTATTCAGAGCTTAATTATAGCTTGATTATAATTCATAGTGCATTAGGCATTAGGCATTCTGATGATTGGATATGAGTTTAAGTCTGGGTGATAAATTTCTTTCAGTCATTCAGTATATCTTTGTGACTGATACAGGACTTCATTTGGCAGTAACTTCACAAGTCTAAATTTGAATCCCTTTGTGAATGTTAAGAACTTGTCCACATAGTTCTACTGGCCCCCTGCTCTTGCATGAGGGTGAGGATTATGTGTCAGAGCTCAGTGCAGGTGCCAGAGCCTGCTTATTGACTGAACGAATACATTGTGTGCTGTAGGTAGATGGGAGAGAGCACTCATGGGAGGGGGAAAGCAGGGAGTGTTAGAATCAGTTTTCTTGTTACTGGCTTGTGCATTTGGGTGGGCTACTGTTTACTAGATGGTCATGCCTTTCTAGGCCTGATGAGGCTTGGAAACAATAGCCCAGGGTCTCTCCCAAGTCTGCCTTTCACAGCAGTGCAGACTCGTGCAGAGCCTATCAAGGTGTGCCTACACAGCATGTCCCTGTGGATTAAATGGTCCCCTCTGATTCGGGGATGAGTGCTAAATGCTCTTCTGATAGCAGATCACAGGGGAGAGGGCACAGTTTCAGCTCAGCAGCAGTAACCTGGGAGATGTCCTGCCACGGTGGCAGTGGCAAAGGAGCAGATGGCATGGAATGCACGGAGAGCAGAAGGTGTACACAGTGCAGCATGACTTTGTCACAATCTCCGCGTGATGCTTCAGTGAGCTACTGCCTGCTGTGCTCTGTGGTCAGGCCATGTTTGTATTCTTCTGGTTTAGTATCCAATATTAAGCCTATCTGAAAAGTGACAGCTAGACTTAAACTAGTCCAAGCTGCTATTGACAGTTTTGCAGCGTTCACTACTATTTTGGAGGGAAGGGGATTTATTATTGAGGAATTGGGGGCTGGATGGAGTGGCACTGAGAGGTTTCTCTTGGGTCTTTGATTCTATTGCCTTGTTTGCATGGAGAGCTCAGTTGTATATTCAAAACTGAATGCCTCTCTCCCTCCCCAGGTGGCTTTCTCAACCAAACACTGGCACAGAGGAGAGAAGTCCCTTTTATTCAAACATAATTGACCAATTTAAGGTACTGATGAAGTGTGTGTGTGTCCATGTGTGTCCTTTGGTGTCCTAGGGAAAGACGTATATCAAGTCAGGATGGTCATTGTTTGCAATAATCCATCAGAGTGCTACTTAAAAACATCATCAATTTTCCCGAAGGGAAAAGGCGGGGGAGGGGGGGAGGGATAAATTAGGAGTTTGGGATTAACATACACTACCATATATAAACTAGATAACTAACAAGGACCTACTGTATAGCACAGGGAACTATACTCAATATTTTGTAATAACGTATAAGGCAAAAGAGTCTGAAAAAGAACATATATATATATATATATATATATATATACATATATATGTACAATATATGTATAACTGACTCACTTTGCTGTACACCTGAAACAAACACAACATTGTAAATCAACTACACTTCAATTAAAAAAAAATCATCAAGTGTGTTTCTATGGAACAGGAGCCACAAGCCTACTTTTTTCTAGAATGGGAACTGACTAGTAACAAGGACAAGGTATGCTAAGTCTAACCACATAGAATAAGCCAACTTTCTGCAGTTATTTTCCGGGAAACTAAAAAATGTGCTGTGATCCCTTCTTTGCTGGTAGATAAATTGAAGAAAAAAAGTTCAACCTCTCTTTAATTCAACTCAATTAATTATGACTAATAGCCCCTGGCTTTATTACAGCTGCATGAAATGTGATGCCTTGTGCATGGCTCTCTGCACAGGGACAAATATATTTCCCTGTTTCCTCTCATCTTGACAGACCCTGTCGCAGAGAATTTGTGAAATCATAGAAGGGGTTCTAGGACAGCATTAGCTCAGGGCCTAATAAAGAGATTTCTCTCATAGATGAGGGTAATTAGGAATGACTCACTAACTGTGGAGTGCAGGATTAAAAGTGTTATTATTGTCTTATTAGAAGTGATGAGCCATGGGCAAGAGTATTTGGCGGGGAATGAGTCTACTGACAGCTTCTTGTAACTCTCATCTGATTAAAACGCTTAATCGATTCCAGAGCTTGGGTACTAAAAACCCTGGTTCGTTTTTGATACTAATGAGAGAAAAATGTTCTCTAGAGATGTACACATGTGGAGAAAGGAGGAGGGCATCCTTTGCTAATTAACAGCAGGTCAGCTGCTGAGTGTGAGATAGTGAAGAATAGCAGACCAGGAAAGACAGGTACTCCTTTCAGTCCCTGCTCCACCATCTTGGCAGAACGGGTCTCTACCTCAGTTTCCACATCTGTAACGTGAGGATAATAATATCTACCTCAAAGGGACCTAGGGGCATGAGATGAGGGTCAGGGACCTTGTGGGAGCTTATTAAAACCTTTCTTAAAAAAAAAAAGTCTCTTGATCCTGTCCCTTCCTTGCAAATCTTGACTATGTTATGCGATCCCTTTTAATGCATTATCATACTAGAGATATAGGCCAATACAAAAGGATTATTAAAAAATCTCCCTCTATAAACTGGTAAATTACTCCAAATTAACTCTTATCCCAAAAATGTGTTGGCCCCAAACTAATTTAGAAATTCTCCTTCTTTCGTCCATCCTGTCCATTTCCATCCCTGTTCCTCCTACCTCTCCCCACTTCATTCAGTTAAGACAACACTTGGTCAGTGGAAGGAGCCAGGAGGGAACAGAATGGAGAGGCTGAAACCATACTATCATAGTGCTGTCTTCATTTTCCTTGGGTCCTGTGATGGTTAATTTTGTGTGTCAGCTTGATTAAACCATAGAGTGCCCAGATATTTTGTCAACCATTATTCTGGGTGTGTCTGTGAGGGTGTTTCAGGATGAGATTAACCTTTGAATTAGTAGTCTGAGTAAAGCAAATTGCCCTCTCCAATGTGGGTGGGCCTCATCCAATCAATTGAAGGCCTGAATGGAACAAAGTAGTGGAGTAAAGAGAATTCTCTCTCTCTACCTGTCTTAGAGCTGAAGATATCAGTCTTCTCCTGTCTTCGGACTTGGACTGAGACTGGATCCATGTCATCAGCTCTCCTAGGGCTCCAGCTTGCCAACCTCAGATCTTGGGACTACTTACCATCCATAATTACATCAGCCAATTCTCTCTCTCTCTCTCCTTCTATTGATTCTATTTCTTTGGAGAACCCAGACTAATATAGATTTTGATGCTGAGAAGTGGGGTCTTGCTGTAACAAATACCTAAGCATGTGGAAGTGGCTTTGTAACTGGGCAATGGGTAGAGGCTAGAAGAATTTTGAGGTGCACTCTAGACATGTATTTTTAAAAAAATTAATCAATTCATTAATTTTTGGCTGCCTTGGGTCTTCGTTGCTGCGTGCGGGCTTTCTCTAGTTTTGGCGAGTGGGGGCTATTCTTCATTGTGGAGCATGGGGTCTAGCCATGTGGGCTTCATAGTTGTGGCTCGTGGTCTCTAGAGCATAGGCTCAGTAGTTGTGGTGCATGGGCTTAGTTGCTCCATGATATGTAGGATCTTCCCAAATCAGGGATCGAGCCTGTGTTCCCTGCATTGGCAGGAGGATTCTTAACCACTGTGCCACCAGGGAAGTCATAGGCATGTTAAAAGGTGGTTTTGGTGAGCTCTCAGCTGGAAATGAGGAATGTTATTGGAAACTGCAGGAAAGGTGATCTTCTTTATAAAGTGGCAAAGAACTTGGCTGAATGATGTTTTAGTGTTTTATGGAAGGTAGAACTTGTGAGCAATGAAATTGGTTATTTAGCTGAGGAGATTTCTAAGCAAAGTATTGAAGGAGTAGCTTGATTATTCCTGACTGTTTATGGTAAAATGTGCAAGGAGAGAGAGAAACTGAAGAAGGAATTATTAAGCAAAAAGGAAACAAACCGTGAAGATTTGGAAAATTCTCAGCCTATTATCTATCTATCTATCTATCTATATCTCTATCTACCTATCATTTTTAAATTCTGTATATAATTTTTAAAGGTTACACTCCATTTATAATTATTACAAAATATTGGCTATATTCTCCATATTGTATAGTGAATCCTTAGAGCCTATCTTTCACCCCATAATTTGTACCTCCTACTCCCCCACCTCTATAGTGCTCCCCCTACACTGGTAACCACTAGTTTGTTCTCTATATTTGTGAGTCTGCTCCTTTTTTGTTATATTCACTAGTTTGTTGTATTTTTTAGATTCCACATATAAGTGACATAGTACAGGATTTGTCTTTCCCTGTCTTATTTATTTCACTTAGCATAATGCCCTCCAAGTCCATCCATGTTGCTGTGAATGGCAAAATTTTGTTCATTTTTATGGCTGAGTAGTATTCTATTGTGTGTGTGTGTGTATATATATATATATATATATGTATAAAAATATATATATACCACATCTTCTTTATTGATTCATCTGGTGATGGACACTTAGGTTGCTTCTATATCTTTACAATTGAAAATAATGCTGATATGAACATTGGGGTGCATGTATCTTTTCAAATTAGTGGGGTTTTTTGGGGGGGGGATATGTACCCTATACTGTTTTCCACAGTGGCTGCACTAATTTACATTCCTACCAACAGTATCAGCCTATCTATACTGCAAAAAAATGAGAAAGCTTGTTCTGAAGAGAACACTAAGAGTGTGGCTAAACAACCATTTAGTAAAGATACCTTGGATGTGACTTGTAGACTTAATTAGCAATTACAACAGAAGCTAAGAACAGAGATGGGATTATGCCACCAAAGATATTGTTAGTTGAAACTAAAAGGGATAGAAAAAATGAGACAAAATGAAGGAAGGCTCTTGGAATTCTTAGATCTTAGGCTGGGTCATAGTGCTGTATGGTTAAAAATGTGCACTATTCTTCAAGAAAATGTAAGAAGAACACTGAATGCAATTCAGCACTGCCTTAGTTTCAACAGGCCAGGTGGCCTCTGACTGAAGACTTGGGAGTGGGGCTGTCCTGCAGAGCCCTGTGGCTGGGACCACCCTGTGGAATCTTGGGAATGGAGCTGCCCAGATCCTTGGTGCAACTCCACCCAGCAGAGACATGGAGGTAGAACCACTGCCCCAGTGAGTCTAGAAGGCAAAACATTAAATCAAAGAGGATTATTCTCCAGACTTAAGATCTAGTGGAATCTTCCTTGCTAAGTTTTGGACTTGCTTGGGACCCTTTGCCCCTTTGTGCTTTCCAATTTCTCCCTTTTGGAATGGGAATGCCCATCCTATGTCTGTCCCACTAAAGTATATTGGAAGCACATAACTTGTCTGGTTTTACACATTCACAGTTGGAGAGGAATTTGCCTCAGGATGAATTGTACGTCGAGTCTCACTCATATCTGATTAAGATGATATTTAGGTGAGATTTTAGAGTTGGTGCTGCAATAAGATCAGATTTTGGGGCTCTTGGAACAGAATGAATACATTTTGCATGTGAGATGGGCATACATTTTGGGGGGTCAGGGACAGAATACTATAGACTGAATTGTGTCCTCCCCAGTATTCATATGTTGAACCTCTAACCCCTAATGTGATGGTTTTTAGAGATGAGCATTTGGGGTGTAATTAGGGTTAGATGAAGTCATGAAGGTGGGACCCTAATCATGGAGTTAGTGGCTTTATAAGAAGAGAAAGAGAGAAAGATTGCTTTCTCTCTGCCATGTGAGGACACAATGAGAAGGTGGTTGTCTGAGAACCACTAAGAGAGCCCTCACCCAAACCTGACCATGCCAGCACTTTGATCTTGGACTTCCACCCTGCAGAATGTGAGAAATAAATTTCTGTTGTTTAAGTCACCCAGTCTGTGGTATTTTGTTATGGCAGCCTGAACTGAAAAATACCCTTACCTTCCCCCCCCAACTAGGTTATCCTCTTTTATTTGGAGTTTAGGCGTGGTGTTTGTGTGTATGTGCATATAGACAGTGCTAATTTCTGTGAAGTCCACCAATGTCCAGCAACTGTCAGCAAATGAGTGCATTGGACTCACATTGACCATCACTTTGGGGCTGTCACTTTTACTACATAACTATTTTATAAAAGCTTCTAATTTCCCTAAATTATCATGAGCTGAGAATCTCTTCATCAAGCAGGAAGGGACATGGAATAAAAACAGAAGCTTTTATGAATCTATAGTTTCAGAAATGGAGGAACACACTGGAAACTATGAGAAGAGGAACAACTCATAGATGCTGATCCTGGGAAGGAGTGGAACTCTCCTTTCTCTTCCTCCCTCCTTCTCCTCCTCTATCCTGGCACTCTAAAGAAAAGCGGATTGCATTTCTCCTTTTTTTCAAGTTCTCTTCTTTCTTTCTTACCCCCAAATAGCTCTTTTCTCTGGAATCTCTGTTTCTTGGCGGCTGCTGTTCCTTAATGACTGCCACTTAACTGGGATTTAAGACCATACAGTGGGATAACGATGGTACCTATGTGGTAGGGTATTTGGGAGGGTGCAAAGAGTACTTCGTATTTATTCAAGCCAATCATTATTCTGGAGTTCCAGGGCCATTCAAAACCATGTGACTCCACCCCTGGGCAAAGCTTGGTTATTTCCTCTTGCAGAGGATTTCAACACACGTGGCTTCCAAAAAAATTAAAACCCCATCTAATTCATCACTTTGCCAGATGCCCCCAAATAGCAATCACAAAGGCTAATAGCTCCTTACTATGAGCTCGCGTTTATTAAATGAATAAATTCATGGATTAAGAACAGAAGTGTAAATGAATTTTTAAAGTCTGCTAAGTTGCTGAACATTCAGGGCCATTAATAAGTGTATATTCATTGGAACATACACGTACATTTCCTCTGCTATATAAGCAGTTAGCTAACACCATAGGATATTGTTAGGAAAGCAGGATTGTAAGAAGAGATTACAGTTGCTGGGGATGACTGTTCATAAGGCAGGGGCTCTAAATAGGATTTTAAATACCCATCTGTTATCTTGTATGTACACTTGAATGTATTTGAAGAAGCATTGAATTAATTTCTGTTTTTCAGGAACGTGCAGCAATTGCAACTTCTTTTCTTCTTTTTTAACAGGAACAGGCTTCTAATATCCAGGCTTGCAGATGCTGCAGGATTTTGCTTTAACACAGGTAAGAAGTGTTGATTCAGGCTTGGGTACAGTTGGAGATGGAGGACACATTCCTGGAAGAACTCGCTTTTGGGGAAGAAACCAGCTCTTGCTGCAATGAAGGGAAGATTGTTAAAGATGAGTTATTTGATGGTAGTTTGTGTGTGTGTGTGTGTGTGTGTGTGTGTGTGTTGGTTTAAGTTTCCAAATTGGGAAAATAAGAGTGAAGTTACAGACTGGAGACAGGCAACCTTCTTCAAAAAGTAGCTTTTCTCTAGCCTCAGAACTGGGGCCAGACCTTTTATGGAGCTAGCAAAACTTGTCCTTCAGCTCTGTCATTCTTTTATATGTTCTTTTATCCCCTTATTCTGTGATGACCCTTTATTTTCTTTCCTTCTCCTCTCTCTCTCCAACCCTCTGTCCTAACCCCCAACTGTATCCTACAGCCAAGGGACTTTAGATTTTTCTCTCTCCTCTCTAGTCAAAACTTGCTTACCCTTGGTGAGAGTTTTGAGCTAGCCAATGTTCTTCCTCTCCCAGGAGTAATTGTTAAAGCATGGTCTCTGATGGTTGACTCATGGGTACTATTACGGGTTGAACTGTGTTCCCCTGAAATTCATGTTGGAATCCTAACCCTAGTATCTCAGAATGTGACCTCATTTGGAAATAAAGTTGTTGCAGAGGTAATTAGTTATGACAATGTCATTCTGGATGGAGTGGGCCCTAATTCAATATGACCGGTGTCCTTATAAAAGGGGAAATTTGCACACAGACACACAGATGGAGAACGCAATGTGAACATGAAGTTAGAAATCAGGGTGATAGCTCTACAAGCCAAGGACCACTAAAGATTGCCTGCAAACCAGCAGAGGCTAGAGAAGAGGCCGGGAACAGGCTTGGATTTTCCTTCACAGTGGAAGGGATTAACCCTACTGACACTTTGATCTTAGACTTAGCCTCCAGAACTCTGAGGCAGTAAAGTTCTGTTCTTCCAAGCCCAAGTCTTGGTACTTTGCTATGGCAGCCCTAGCAAACTAACACAGGTGCTATTTTCCATCAAAGCCATTTCAGACAGCAGTGAGCTGGTGGGAGAGGTATCTGGAGGAGGGTGGGCAGAGCCCTGACCTACGAGCAGACCAGGAAGGGCTGCCATCTACTCAGATGCTTCTACTCGTGCAACCTGGAAGAATAATTCAGCCTGGCCTTCACTACAGTTCAGTTCCAGCTTGGCTAACACCATTTTGTGCTGTTCCTTGAACCAGCTGGAGATTCTTTATCTGTTTCTGCCTGCCCTTGGGTAATACAATGACCAGAGGCAGAAGATCATTAAATAGTCATTACTTTAACACTCTGAAATGTCATTTCCTGCCTTATTTCTTGGCATAGCATAGACGAGGGCTGTCCTGTTGATTCCTAGATTATACCAGCCAATTCATATTCATAAAATATGATCTTAGAGATGCTCTGTGGGTCCCAGTGCAAAATGAAAACGTGGGGCCAGGTGGGGTGGTGAAGTCGATCTCCCTTTCCCATATACCAGCTGCCCTAACCTGTGCCTGAATATGCTTGGTACCCGAATTGAAGTTGACCCTCCCCATCTTCCAACTTGCCTATCAAATGTGCAGTGGTGCTGCCAAGCAGGGGCAGGATGGCTCTGTTCCAGGATGCTATAGAGTGAACATCTCTCCCTGATCCTCCCCCTGCTGGGGGCAGAGGATGACAGCAGAATGCAGGCCTCTCCCCCCAGTGTTATTTGGTTTTCACCCCAGGTGGAGTACACAATTCTTTTAGGATCGGGTCAGTAATGAGAGACCAGGGTGCCACTGCAGAGAAAGCAGACAGCTGAGAGGTGAGAAGGTGGGGAAATGGTGGTTGGTAGGATGCATGAGAGACAAATTGCCAAGCCCCCTGCTCCATTGTCCCACAGACTTCACTTACTAAGCACAAGTTCAAGGATAAGATTATTGAGAATTTCACGATGGCAAGTGTATGCATGCCACTTCTGAGGGTGGGGCCCTGTGTAACCACACCGGTCCTGTTAGAAGTGCAACAGTATGGATGGAATTTTGTTCAAAAAATTTAAACATTATGATGCCATGCGTTATGTCATATAGCTGGAGGATGAATTCTTTGGGCAGAAAGAACAATGAGGAAACCCACGGGTGACCATTTGCCCTTGATGGTTATTTTCAAGAATAGATTAGAAGAAGCTTGGTCCTCATTAGATGAGATCATCTAGTCCAATCCCCTCATTGAACATGTGAGGAAATGAAAACTTGCAAAGAAGCCCAAAGGCACACACCAGGTTATGGCCAGATCTAGGGCAAAAACAATGTTATTTTGCTATTAAATGCATTTAAGAAGGGCTTGGGAAAATTTAAAGGTGATTGATATGTTTCTTATCTTGATTGGAGGGATGGTTTTATGGGTGTTGTTAAAACTTATCAAGTTGTACACTTTAAATATTTGCAGTTTATTGTATGTCAATTATACCTCAATAAAGCTGCTTAAAAACATTTATGGCAAGAATAAAAGAGTGATTTAAGAATAAGATAAATAGTCTGCAGTTTAAGTTTTTCAGGAATATAGAACAGAAGTGAGCAGTTTGTTAAACAAACAGACACACTGACATTGGTGTCAGGCTTTGGGTTTGCGAAGTGCTAATATTATCTCAAAAGAATCTTCAAGGTGGAAATTCAATGTGAGAGTCTGTCATGGAGAAGCAAACTCACCAAAGGCCCCAGCTCAAAACAGGAAGTGTGGGAGTCCTGGAATCTCAAAGGTACAAGAACCCTGAGGTCCTGCTGGAGGAATTCCTTTTTTTTTTTTTAATAAATTTATTTCTTTATTTATTTATTGGCTGCATTGGGTCTTTGTTGCTGCATGCAGGCTTTCTCTAGTTGCGGCGAGTGGGGGCTAGTCTTTGTGGCAGTGCGCGGGCTTCTCATTGTGGTGACTTCTCTTGTTGCAGAGCTTGGGCTCTAGGCATACAAGCTTCAGTAGTTGTGGCACACGGGCTCAGTAGTTGTGGCTTGTGGGCTCTAGAGCACAGGCTCAGTAGTCATGGCACACGGGCTTAGTTGTTCCATGACATGTGGGATCTCCCCGGACCAGGAATCAGACCTATATCCCCTGCATTGGCAGGGGGAATCTTAACCACCACACCACCAGGGAAGCCCTGGAGGAATTCTTAAAATGAACCTCACTTCTGAGAGGAACTGGGAGCTATAAGAACCTTAATCTCCATTTGATGGGAAGAGTGTTTCTGCTGTTTTCATTTCTGAGAACAAGGTTCCCCACCAACCTGTATGCTTCTGTGTTGAATAGAGGGACAGGGAGCCTCCCAGACCCAGCCTGCTCCCTTGAGGACTCATTGCCCCCCCATCCCTTCCTTCCACTCTCCCCTCCCTCCACCTCCTCCCCAAGGAGATTCAGGAGGCTGAGAAGGGTCTTCTTCTGACCCTAGGCAGGTGGTTGGGCTCTAGAATGATTTGATGCAAAATCTTTCTTCAAAGAATACATGACTCAAATGAATCAGCAAGGAGGCAGATTAGATCAGTTTAAAGAAAAACAATAGGAGCTGTGGAAATGAAAAATAAAAAGTGTATATTCTCAATTTTATTTTATGCATCTTCATGGATTTTGGGCCCAGGATGCACTCGGAGGTCCCTTGGCTTCGTGTTCTGCAGAAGGTCCAACACTCTTGTTCTCTCCCGTGGGGCAGCAAGTCCTCTTCTCTTTGCGTTCCTCTTTCCACACTGCAGGTGTTTGGTTGCATGTAAGGGGGTGAGGATGGGCTGCTCAGCGGGTGGCTAGCACTTTAGAGGAGAGAAAGGCACTTGCAACTCCTCAGAGAGCACTCAGGAGAGTCAGAGCCAAGGACAGCAGGCTGGTTTTCTCCAGATGCTGAGTTTTCATTTAAAGGAGAGAGAGAGCTCTCTTTATTTAATTTTTTTCCAAGTTGCCTGGAAAGTGGGTTGAACTTTCCCCAGTGTCATCATTTTTGTACCATCGGGTGAGTTACTCTTGGAAAGCCCTACACTGAAGTGGGGGTTGGTTGTACGAGCCCTGGGGTCTTCTCTGAAGGACTTGAGTCACTGCTGATTCCCCATCCCAGCATCTCATCTGAGAAGGACCTGGGCTGGCTGGTAGACCCCTGGGAGAGAACCCCCATGCTCTTGTTGGAAAGGGTGGACTGGGGTGGGGAGAAGGTACCAAGGATGAACAGTGAGCATTGCCATTGACCCTCAGTGTCTGGGTGACCCAGGCAAGTTCTGAAGATCCAGGAAGACACACGAAGAGGCAGAATCTGTCCTCATGTTTTCACACCTCCTGCAGTTAGGTCAGGCTGGCACATCTTGGAAATTTTTTTCCTAAAAATGCTGTGTGCACAGAAGAGAGAGTGACATCCACAAAAGAAACTTGCCTGTAAATGGAAAGGACCCACTTCTTTTCCAGTGCTGATTTTATTTTCAGGGTTAAATATTTATTCATAAATCTTGTCTCAGAGATTTTATTTTGACTGCCAAGAGATAAAAGCTCAAGGTCACAGGGAAGTGTTTTCAAATGCTAAGTGATCCTCCTCCAACCTAATGTTGTAAAATTTTTATTTCAGGAGTAGTGTTGCTCATAGGAGGGGTGATGACTTAATTTTAGCTCCCAGATGAAATATTGACTTCAGTGCTGTTGAAGGATGGAAGACAGCACAGGTCAGTGTAATGAGGGCCTTGGCTGAGCTGTCTCCACCCTGACTTGGCAACTCCTTCATTATGGGATGACCTTTAAAAAATGATGATGTGTATGTGTGGAGGAGGGGAGGGCAGAAGTTTCAAGGATGGTAGGCTGCCGCCAATTGATTCTTGCCTCCACTGGAAACAAACAAATACATTGGGGAAAGCTCTTATTTTTCTTGCACCTTATTTGAAAGCTATAAGATGTGTATGTCCAAAAGCAACTTTGTCTTCTCATCCATTGACAACAATGGCCTTAAAAAAATGATGAGACCTTCAAGATGGTGGAGGAGTAAGACATGGAGATCACCTTCCTCCCCACAAATACATCAAAAATACATCTACATGTGGAACAACTCCTACGGAACACCTACTGATCACTGGCAGAAGAACTCAGACTTCCCAAAAGGTAAGAAAATCTCCACATAGCTGGATAAGGTAAAAGAAAAAAACAGTGACAAAAGAATAGGGACAGGACCTGCCCCTCTGGGAGGGAGCTGTGAAGGAGGAAATATTTCTACACACTAGGAAGCCCCTTCACTTGTGGAGACTGGGAGTGGGTCGGGGGGAAGCTTTGGAGCCATAGAGGAGAGCGTAGCAACAGGAGTGTGGAGGGCAAAGCAGAGAGATTCCCGCACAGAGAATCGCTGCCAACCAGCCCTCACCAGCCAAAGGGGATTTTCTGCTTACCCGCTGGGGTGGGTGGGGGCTGGGAGCTGAGGCTCAGGCTTTGGAGGTCAGACTGGGGTTGGCTGTGTGAAGACAGCCTGAAGGGGGCTAGTGCACCACAGCTAGCTGGGAGGGAGTCTGGGAAAAAGTCTGGACCTGCCTAAGAGGCAAGAGACCATTGTTTTGGGGTGTGTGAGGAGCACCTCAATATATAAGGCAAATGTTAACAGCCATAAAAGGGGAAATCAACAGTAACACAGTCATAGCAGGGGACTTTAACACCTCACTTTCACCAATGGACAGATCATCCAAAATGAAAATAAATAAGGAAATACAAGCTTTAAATGACACATTAAAAAAGATGGACTTAATTGATATTTATAGGACATTCCATCCAAAAACAATAAAATACATTTTCTTCTCAAGTGCTAATGGAACGTTCTTCAGGACAGACCATATCTTGGGTCACAAATCAAGCCTTGGTAAATTTAAGAAAATTGAAATTGTATCAAGTATCTTTTCCAACCACAACGCTATCAGACTAGATATCAATTTTAGGAAAAAACCTGTAAAAACACATGGACACTAAACAATACGCTACTAAATAACTGAGATATCCGTGAAGAGATCAAAGAGGAAACCAAAAAATACCTAGAAACAAATGTCAATGAAAGCACAATGGCCCAAAACTTGTGGGATGCAGCAAAAGCAGTTCTCAGAGGGAAGTTTATAGCAATACAATCCTACCTCAAGAAACAAGAAACATCTCAAGTAAACAACCTAACCTTACACCTAAAGCAATTAGAGAAAGAAGAACAAAGAAACCCCAAAGTTAGCTGAAGGAAAGAAATAAAGATCAGAGCAGAAATAAATGAAAAAAAAATGAAAGAAGCAATAACAAAGGTGAATAAAACTAAAAGTTTGTTCTTTGAGAAGATAAACAAAATTGATAAACCACTCACCAGACTCATCAAGAGAAAAAAGAAGACGCAAATCAACAGAATTAGAAATGAAAAAGGAGAAGTAACAACTGACACTGCAGAAATACAAAGAATCATGAGAAATTACTACAAGCAACTATATGCCAATAAAATGGACAACCTTGAAGAAATGGACAAATTCTTAAAAAGCACAACCTTCCAAGACTGAACCGGGAAGAAATAGAAAATATAAATGGACCAATCATAAGCCCTGACATTGAAACTGTGATGAAAAATCTTCCAACAAACAAAAGCTCAGGACCAGATGGCTTCAAAGGTGAATTCTATCAAACATTTAGAGAAGAGTTAACACTTATCCTTCTCAAACTCTTCCAAAATATAGCAGAGGGAGGACAACTCCCAAACTTATTCTATGAGGCCACCATCACCCTGATACCGAAACGATCTTTGTGACAAAGATGTCACAAAAAAGAAAACTACAGACCAATATCACTGATGAACATAGATTCAAAAATCCTCAACAAAATACTAGCAAACAGAATCCAACAGCACATTAAAAGGATCATATACCATGATCTAGTGGGGTTTATCCCAAGAATGCAAGGATTCTTCAGTATACACAAATCAATCAATGTGATACACCATGTTAACAAATTTAAGGATAAAAACCATATGATAATCTCAATAGATGCAGAAAAAGCTTTTAACAAAATTCAACACCCATTTATGATAAAAACTCTTCAGAAAGTAGGCATAGAAGGAACTTGCCTCAACATAATAAAGGCCATATATGACAAACCCACAGTGAACATCATTTTCAATGGTGAAAAACTGAAACCATTTCCTCCAAAATCAGGAACAAGACAAGGATGCCCACTCTCACCACTATTATTCAATATAGTTTTGGAAGTTTTAGCCCCAGCAATCAGAGAAGAAAAAGAAATAAAAGGAATCGAAATCGGAAAAGAAGAAGTAAAGCTGTCACTCTTTGCAGATGACATAATACTATACATAGAGAATCCTAAAGATGCTACCAGAAAACTACTAGAGCTAATAAATGATTTTGGTAAAGTAGCAGGATACAAAATTAATATACAGAAATCTCTTGCATTCCTATACACTAATGATGAAAAATCTGAAAGAGAAATTAAGTAAACACTCCCATTTACCATTGCAGCAAAAAGGATAAAATAGCTAGGAATAAACCTACCTAAGGAGACAAAAGACCTGTATGCAGGAAACTATAAGACACTGATGAAAGAAATTAAAGATGATACAAACAGATGGAGAGGTATACCATGTTCTTGCATTGGAAGAATCAACATTGAGAAAATGACTATACAACCCACAGAAATTTACAGATTCAGTGCAATCCCTATCAAACTACCAATGGCATTTTTCACAAAACTAGAACAAAAAAATTCACAATTTGTATGGAAACACACAAGACCCTGAAAAGCCAAAGCAATCTTGAGAAAGAAAAATGGAGCTGGAGGAATCAGGCTCCCAGACTTCAAACTATACTAAAATGCTACAGTAATGAAGACAGTATGGTACTGGCACAAAAACAGAAATGTAGATCAATGGAGCAGGATAGAAAGCCCAGAGATAAACTCAAGCACATATGGTCACCTTATGTTTGATAAAGGAGGCAAGAATATTCAATGGAGAAAAGGCAGCCTCTTCAATAAGTGGTGCTGGGAAAACTGGACAGCTACATGTAAAAGAATGAAATTAGAACACTTCCTAACACCATACACAAAAATAAACTCAAAATGGATTAAAGACCTAAATGTAAGGTCAGACACTATAAAACTCTTAGAGGAAAACATACGAAGAACAGTCTTTGACATAAATCACAGAAAAATCCTTTTTGACCCACCTCCTAGAGAAATGGAAATAAAAACGAAAATAAACAAATGGGACCTAATGAAACTTCAAAGTTTTTGCACAGCAAAGGAAACCATAAACAAGACCAAAAGACAACCCTCAGAATGGGAGAAAATATTTGCAAATGAAGCAACTGACAAAGGATTAATCTCCAAAATATACAACAGCTCATATCAGCCCAATATCAAAAAAATAAACAACCCAATCCAAAAATGGGCAGAAGACCTAAATCGACATTTCTCCAAGAAGATATACAGATTGCCAACAAACACATGAAAGGATGCTCAACATCACTAATCATTAGAGAAATGCACATCAAAACTACAAAGAGGTATCACCTCACACTGGTCAGAATGGCCATCACCAAAAAATCTACAAACAATAAATGCTGGAGAGGGTGTGGAGAAAAGGGAACCCTCTTGCACTGCTGGTGGGAATGTAAGTTGATACAGCCACTGTGGAGAACAGTATGGAGGTTCCTTAAAAAACTACAAATAGAACTACCATAAGACCCAACAATCCCACTCCTGGGCATATACCCTGAGAAAACCATAATTCAAAAAGAGTCATGTACCACAATATTCATTGCAGCTCTATTTACAACAGCCAGGACATGAACGCAGCCTAAGTGTCTATTGACAGATGAATGGATTAAGAAGATGCGGCACATATACACAATGGAATATTACTCAGCCATAGAAAGAAACAAAATTGAGTTATTTGTAGTGAGGTGGATGGACCTAGAGTCTGTCATACAGAGTGAAGTAAGTCAGAAAGAGAAAAACAAAATACCATATACTAACACATATATATGGAATCTAAAAACAAACAAAAAAGGTTCTGAAGAACCTAGGGGCAGGGCAGGAATAAAGACGCAGATGTAGAGTATGGACTTGAGGACACAGGGAGGCGGAAGGGTAAGCTGGGACTAAGTGAGAGAGTAGCATTGGCATACATACACTACTAAATATAATAGATAGCTAGTATATACTAAATACTAAATTTAGTATATACTATTTAGTATATACTAAATACTAAATACTAAATATACTAAAATTATATTTAGTATACTAAATATACTAAATATAATAGATAGCTAGTGGGGAGCAGCTGCATCACACAGGGAGATCAGCTCATTGCTTTGTGACCACCTAGAGGGGTGGGATAGGGACGGTGGGAAGGAGATGCAAGAGGGAGGGGATAGGGGGCTATATGTATACATATAGCTGATTCACTTTGCTATACCATAGAAACTAACACAACATTGTAAAGCAATTATACTCCAATAAAGGTGTTAAAAAAAAATACTGTATTCTCCTCTCCTTGCCCCACTGTGGGCTATGGTCACCCAAATAGGGTGAAATTAATTCATGTGAGATAAAGGACCAATAGAAAAGATTCTAGCCATTCCAGCAATTTATTTTAGATTGGTTCACTTTTTGAGGCTTAAATATTATTATCTTTGCATAGTTAAAAATGGTAACGTTCCAAAGGCACAAAACACAAGTCCTTTTACTCCAACATTCCATCTCCCGTGCTCCCTAGTTCCCATCTTCAGAGGTAGCCACTCTAAACAATTTTGTTGATATTCTTCCAGAAATATTCTATGCTTATAAACTTTGCATATATATAAATATTTTAAAAAATTGAATAATGATAGCATATTAGCAATTTTTCTTGAGACTACTCCACATTAGCCCAAATAGCAGCTCTAACAGTTTATGATGTTAGACATTCCAGCATTTGGTGGCAGAATTGGATCTGGAACTCAGAATCCTTAATTTTACTTCTACTCCTTTGCAACAACCCTCAATTATTTTCCTTTGATCCTGAAATACTCTATGGCAAGAAAGACATCCTAAGTGTACTTGTTTTGTTAGTGTATGGTCCAGGCTGCTGTAACAAAGAAACCCCAAGGTACAATGGCTCAAACGAGATAGAAATTTGTCTGTCCCTCCTATGATAGCTCAGAGGGAAGTGGTCTAGGGCTTGTAGGGTACCAAAGGTGTCTTTCATTTAGAGCTTCCACCTCTGAGTCCAGAGCGGATGATTAATTCTTATCATCCCCCTAACCTGGGGAGAGAAAAAAAGGAGTCAGGAAAGAAAGCACACATTTCTTTTTAGAAGCACGACCTGTAGGTGGCGCACCTCACTTCTCACATGTTGTTGGCCAGAGTTTATTCACAGATCACATAGGCTGCTCAGCTAAAACTCGGGAGCTCTGTTACTAAAGAAGGCAAAATGGATATTGTTGGCCAACCAGCAGTCTTTTTCACAATTGAAGGGTCCTAGTCCCAACTGTACCCAAGCTGACACCAGATCATAAGGCTCTTTCCTTTTGCCCCTCTGCCCCCATCCTGGCTCATGACGACACACAGATACATCTTGGGTCTCTGTGGCTGAGATGATAGGTCTGAGAATTTCTGTGTTTTGACTAGAAGAGGAGAAGGAGCAGGAAAGAAGTTTGGCTCTGGGCACCTACTGCTCCTCAGGAAGAGGATGTCTTCAGCTTCCCTAACAGAGGCAGAATGGTGTCCTGTGCTGCCTGGTTCCAGGGCAAAGTCTGACCCCAAGTGGAAAAGGATCACTGGAAGAAGCTGAAAGGGTCCTTTTGACACGGACCTTTGTGAGAGTTAGGGCTCGGGTGATATAGTTCACTGCAGAGAAAGGGAAAGAGGTAACTGTCCATCATTTCTGTGTGGAACACACTGGTGTCCTCCAATGGAGAAAGGAACTTACATTTCAGAGGGGTGAGATGGACAATAAACAAAACATGTTAGTATATTGTAGAGCATTTTGATAAGTGCTGTGAAGATAAATAATGAGGAAGGACAATAGGGAACATTGGGTGGCGGTGGTAGAGAATTTTGCAATTTTGAAAGAGTGTATTGGAAAGGCCTTTCCAAGAAAGTGACATCTGTATAAAGATCTGGAGGATAGGAGGGTGTGAGCTCTGTGAATATTTGCAGGACGTGCTTCTGGGCAAAGGGAAGAGCAAATGGAAATGCCTGGAGGTGAGAACATGCCAGGTGTGTTTGAAGAAGAGGAAGAGGGCCAGTGTAGCTGGAGCAGAGCGAGTGAGGGGGAGAGTAGGAGGTGAGGTCCCAGGGGTAAGGCAGACAGATACTGTAGGGCCTTGTAGGACATTGTGAGGATGTTGGCTTTTATGTGGAGTGAGAGCAGAAGGCACTGTAGGGTTTTGAGAAGAGGAGTGATGGGATCTGTGTTCGTTTATAGCATCACTCTGGCTGTTAAGTTGAAAATTGACCTTAGAAAGGCAAGGCTATTGTAACTATTTAGATGAGTGATGGTGATGATTTGGTTTAGAAGTAGCCAGAAGGTTGCATTTAGGCTGTATTTTCAAGGCAGAGTCACAGTATGATGAAGGATTGGAAGTGGGGGTTCAGAGAAAGAGATGGACTCTAGGGTGCTTTGCCTGAATGACTGAGGGATGGAGCTGCCATTTACTGAGATGCAGAATTTTGGAGGAGAGGAGAAGCAGATTTTGGAGGGATAATGGGAGCTCACGTTTTGACATGTTAGGTTTGAGATGGGCATTGGACAACGAAATGGTATAATTTGAAACCCTGGATTCAGCTATATCTTTAGTCAGATATACCTCTTAGATTTTCCAGGTCTATGAGCTAATATAATTTTTTTGTGTGTGTGCTGTGGTTCTTGCCTCAATGACTGCAGCCAAAAGTCCTAGTTTACTCACCCTTTTATTGATTCTTGACTACCCCTTTTTCATGTTTATCCTATCAAAGTTCACTGTGCCCATCCATGTCTCTCTCTCTTGTCTGTCCTGGGTTATAATCCATGAAAAGGCAAGGGCTAAGACTGTGGCCTTCTCTTCAAAGTTCCACCTAAGTCTTTTCTGTGTGTGTATGTGTGTGTGGTGAGACAGAGTATGTATTGAGGCAAACCATTGATAAATTATTTTTGATGCTAATTCAATTTAAAAGACATCTACTGAGTGGTGAATAAGACAGTGTCTGCCTTCACAAGCAAAGAAGATAGATACATCAGCAAATAGCTATAATGCACTGTGACACGAGCCATCATTGCAATATGAGAATATAGATCAGGGGAAAATTAATCCTGAGCAGGGAACTTTGGGCTTCTTTCTCTTTTCACCAGACGAAACTGTGAGAAAGCATTAAGATTTGGAGTTGGAGACTGCTGTTCTGGTCCTGGGCTTACTCATTATGAGCTATGTGATCTTAGGCAAGACACTTAACTTCTCTGGATGGATGTTGGACATGCAAGCTATGTAATTGGGAATTCTGGATTCATTTGGGCATTTTAGTCAGAACTTGGATTTTCCAGTTCTGTGAGTCAATAAAATTCTCATGTGCCTCACCTGTTAAATGGGCACAATGACATCTGCACAGCCTATGCCATGGGGCTAATTGTGAGAGTTAAGTGTGATAATGGATGTGAAGGTGTTTTAGGTTTGGTGCAAGGCCAAGACAGAGGTTTTTACGATAACCAAAGGATTTCTGTGAAGTTCCCCAATTTCTTTAATTATAGAATTCTTTTTCAAGACATTGGAAGAAATCCCACAGGAAATCAGAAATTCTATGCCTTCCCTTTCAGGGACCCACTATTTTAACCCCTCAAATGATAGCACAGTGAAGACACAGTAGCCCAACCCAAGTATGATGACAAAGGGAGTTGTCTTGAGAAATGAGGGCACTGTTGTGTTTTTTCTAACTTTTCTAATTGCTAAAGTGCTGTGAAGGTACTTAGAGGCTGCCCAGAGGATGGGAGGTCGGGAAAGAATAAAAAGTGTGTAAAAGGTGTATATATGGCCAGTGAGTTGTATTTACAGGACTGTAGTGGGAGTCTTGTATCCACAGTGTCACCAAGAGAGGAGATTAGAAGTCAATTGTCTTGCTAGAATTATTTTTTTCCTGTAAAACTGCGTGAAAGACTGGTCTGTCAATCCCACATCATCAAGAGCAGCCGGTCTGGGGTGTCCAAGGGAGCGTGGCTAAGCATGAATTATCTTGCAAGTTAGGCAAGGCTTTCCTGCTCTGGCTGGATAGCCCATTTTTTTCTGGCACTGTATTGAGTGCTACTGCAGACTGAGGTTTGGAATTCAAGGATATAAAAACATCTTCAAGGAGGTGGGAGGTAGGGTGGGGATAGGATAAATGCAAAGGATGGGGTCCCAAGAGGTCCAATCAGGCAGGGATGAGTTTTTTAAAGAAATATATTATACATACAAAAATGTATAAAGAATATAAAATGAGCACTTATATATGCACTAGAGTGTTTTTTCAAGGCAGATTTTCAAGATTTGAAATTAATGCTTGCATTTTTAATTAGGTGATGGCTATCCTTTTAGACAATGAACCATAAAGATGTAAAACTTATTGAAGGACTAACAGTCTGCAGAGCATAGGGGTTAACCTGAAGCTAAGATAATAGAGAAACTTGACAAGGACAGGATGTGATAAAACATGTAAGAAGCAAAATCAGACTATTTATTGACATTGGACTTTACTATCTTTTTTTTATTTCCTGCTCTTCTTTTACAAAATTTGAAAGGTAATTGAAATGGCGTGGGAGCATTTCTAGCATATGTTTTAATCATGGGTCCAACTTAACGGTCCAACTTTTGAGTATCATAGATGAATAAAATATAAGGGATGGAAGTTACCCCTCAACTTTTTTCACACTCACTTGACCTCTGCTAGCACCTAGAGCCTACAAAAATGTTTCTGAAAGTGTATCCCATGGACACCTTCTATGGGATACTTATAATTACAGTAAGTCCCTTACATACGAACCTTCAAGTTGCAAACGTTCAAACATGCAAATGTGTGTTCACACGTCCAATCACATAAGTTAGTTCACATGTCTGGTGTACATTGTCACGTGCCTGTATCCTCTACAAGTGGTGTGCTTTTGTGTACTTTACTGTACAGTACTATATGCAGTACAGTAGTAGTACAGTGTCTTTATTTCAAGCCCAGGATGTCCGGGAGCAAGCGTAAAAGCAGCGGTGTTGCAGCTGGTCCTGCTAAGCAGCGCCAGCTGTTGTACTGTACTACTGTACTTCTCAAGGTACTGTACTGTAAGATTAAAAATGTTTTCTGTATTTTTTGTGTTTGTTTGTTTTTTATGTATTATTTGTGTGAAAAGTATTATAAACCTATTACAGTACAGTACTATATAGCCGATTGTGTTAGTTGGGTACCTAGGCTAAATTTGTTGGACTTATGAACAGATTGGACTTACGAATGTGCTCTTGGAACAGAACTCATTCATATGTAGGGGACTTACTGTATTTGGTCAAAGTGGCTTGGCTCAATGTTAGGGAAGTTTCTTTCCTTCAGGACCTGTGGAGTCTCTTTTACCCTAATGTACATAGAGAATATCCAAGATGGAGGCAGGGGTAGATGGTGAAATGTAGTACGTACAATATCCAGAGTTTCTCAAAAAATTTATATTTGCTAACTGATGATATGCCAGCTTGGATTTTCCCTGCTTTTTGCTTGTGTTTCAATGAAAGTTTACGTTCTATAACACTCAGTACTTAAATGGTGTGTGTGCTTTAAATTTTAAAAGAGTTTAATTTTTTAAAGCATAATCAAAATTTTAACCTGCCTTATTTTAAAAAAAGCTTTATTGAGGTATAATTGACTTAATTAAAATGTCCATATTTACATTTTGTATATAATTTGATGTTTTGACGTATGTATACACTTGGGAAAAGATCACCGCCATCAAGATAATGAACATATCTATTACGCTCAGAAGTTTTCTGGTGTCCCTTTCCTTTTTCCTCCCCTGTCCTGCCTAACATCCCATCCCATCCCCAGGCAACTGCTGATGTGCTTCCTATCACCATAGATTTTCTAGAATTTTGTGTAAATGGAATCATACAGTACCTGCTTTTTCTTTTTCAATGTGGCGTCTTTCACATAGCACAATTATTTGAAATCAACCCATGTTGTTGAGTTTCCAATAGTAAATTCTTTTTACTGCTGAGTGGTATTCCATTGCATGGTTATACCACAGTTTGTTTATCTATATACTTGATGATATTTGGCTTGCTTCCAATTTTTTATTATTACAAATAAAGCTGCTATGAACATTCAGTTACATGCCATTTTTTTCATTTAGGTATAATTGACATATAGTACTATATTAGTTTTTAGGTCAGGTGTGTAACATAATAAGTTGATATTTGTGTATATTACCACAATATAATTTGATATTGTATATGTTTGTAAATGATTACCACAGTAAGTCTAGTTAACATCCATCACCATACATAGTTATAAAAGTTTTATTCTTGTGATGAGAACCTCTAAGACCCACTCTCTTAGCATCTTTCAAATATGCAATACAGTATTATTAACTATAGTCAACGTGCTGTACATTACATTCTCATGACATTTATTTAATAGATGGAAGTTTTGGATACAAGTCTTTATATGGACATGTTTTCATTTCTTTTGGAAATACCTAGGAGTGGAATGGCTTGATCATGTGGTAGGTATATGTTTATCTATTAAAGAAACTGCCAAACTGTTCTTGAAAGAGGTTCTTCCATTCTACAATTCCACCAGCAGTGTGTGAGAGTTCCAACTCCTCCACATCCTTGCCAACACTTGATATGGTCAGTCTTTTTAATTTTAGCCATTCTTATAGGTATGTGCTGGTATCTCTCTGTGGTTTTAATTTGTATTTCCTTAATGACTAATGATGTTGAGCATCTTTTCATGTGCTTATTTGCCATCTTTATAATTTTCTTTAGTGACATGTCTGTTCATATCTTTTGTCCATTTAAAAATATTAGGTTGTCCTTTTCTTATTATTGAACTTTCAGAATTCTTTATATTCTAGTTCTTTGTCAGATGTATGATTTGTAATTTTTTCTTCCAGATGTATGATTTGTAATTTTTTCTTCCAGTTTTCTGCTTGTCTTTTAATCTCTTCACAGTGACTTTTGAGAGCAGAAGTTTTAAATTAAAGTTCAATTTATCAATTTTTAATTTATAGATCTTCCTTTCGGTGTTATATTTAAAATTTTTTGGCAAATCCAGGCCACAAAGATTTTTCTCTTATGCTTTTTTCTAGGAGTTGTGTAGTTTTCCGTTTTACATTTAGATTTATGATTACTTTTGAGTTAATTTTTATATTTTATGCAAGATATAGATCAAAGTTCATGTTTTTTGTACTTCGATATCCAATTGTTCCAGCACCATTGTTGAGAAGATTATCATTTGTCCATTGAATTGCCTTGCACCTTTGTAAAAAATACCAGTTGTCCTTATGAGTATGGGCCTATTTTTGAGGCCTCTACTCTGCTCCATTGATCTATTCATCTGTCTACATGCCAATACCACACTGTCTTGGTTACTGTAGTTCAGGGACAGCAAGCTTTTTCAGTAATGAGTCAGATAGTAAATATTTTAGGTTTTGTAGGGGCACACATGTCCTCTGTAGAACTTTTTTAAACAACCTGTTAAAAATATAAAAACCATTCATAGGGTTGTAAAAAACAGGCCATTGGCTGGATTTGCTTCAGGCTCTAGTTTGCTAACTCCTACTCTAGCTTTATAATACATTTTGAAAGTAGGTTATGCTGGTCCTCTAACTTTGTTCTTCATTTTCAAAGTTGTTTTGGCTATTCTAAGTCCTTTGCATTTCCATGTGAATTTCAGAATCAAGTTGTCAGTTTCTACAAAAATGCCTCTAGGATTTTGATTAGTCTTTGCTTGGTTTTGGGGTTGCATTGATTCTCTAGGTCAATTTTGGGAGAAATGATATCTTAACAGTACTGATATATCTCCTAATCCCTAAAGGTCCTATGTGTCTAGGTCTCTGTTACTTTACTTCAGTGATATCTTGTACTTTGCAGTGTACAGGTGTTGTATTCCTTTTATCACATATATCCCTAAGTATTTAATATTTTTTGAAGTTACTGTAAAGAGTAGTGGTTTGAAATTTCAATTTCCATTTTTATTGCTAGTGTATGGAAATAAAGTAGAACTTTGTATGTTGATTTCATAAGTGGCAACTTTGCTAAACTCACATTATAATTCTGTTACCTTTTTTGTAGGTTCCATAAAATTTTGTACATAGATGATCTTGTCATCTACAAATAAAGATAGTTTATTTTTTCCTTCCCATTCTGGATTTTTATTTCTTTTTCTTGAACTGGCTATACATCCAGAACAATATTGAACAGAAGTGATGAGGGAAGACATACTTGTCTTTTTTCTGATTGTAGGAAGTTTAATAGTTCGCTAGGGCTACTATAACAAAATACTACAGAATGGGTGGTTTAAACAACAGAAACTTATTTCTCATATTTATGGAAGTTACAAGTCCAAGATCAAGGTGTTGGTAGGTTTGGTTTCTTTTGAGACCTCTCTCCCTGGTTTGTAGATGGCCACCTTTTCACTGTGTCCCTGCGTGGTCTTCCCTGTGTGTCTGGCACCAGTCATTGGATGAGGGTCCATTCAATGACCTCCAAAAAGGACCCTATCTCCAAATATAGTCACATTCTGAGGCACGAAGAGTTAGGACTTCAACATATGAATTTTGGGGCACACAATTCAGCCGATAACAGGGCAAAAGCATTCAGTCTTTTATTATTAAGTATGATGTTAGCTGTAGGTTTTTCGTAAATGCCTGTTATCAAGTTGTGGATGTTTCCTTCTATTCTTAGGTTGCTGAGAGTATTTATCAGAAATTAATGGAATTAATGTTGAAATTTGCCAAATATATATCTACTGATATAATAATATGATTTTTCTTAGTTTGTTTACACTGTCCTTTTAGAATGTTAAATCAGCCTCAATTTTCTGGGATAAGCTCCAGTTGGTCATGATGTATTAATCTTTTTATATATTATTGGATTCAATTTTCAGAGATGTACTAGCTAATGAAACAATAAAACTGTCAAAATTTAAGTTGCATTTATACACAAAACATAAAGAAATAAGTTCAAAACTAAATGAAATCTTTGAAAGAAAATGTGTGGAATTCAAAAGATGGAAGAAATAGATGTTTACTATTTCATGTATAAGATGGAAGTTCATGTTGCTAGCACTAAAAACTACATATAATTACTGAAGCCATTTTAAAGATGTTTGCTTGGAGATGGGTTAATCTGTAGCAAAGGAGATAGCTCAAGTGTCACCTTTCAATGACACAATAGCTTGATTTATTTTTGAACTGGCTAATGATATGGAAAACCAACTCAAAGAACAAATAAACTAGAAACATATTTTTCATTGCACCTTGACTTATGCACAAATATTGCTGAGCTTGCAATTTTTTTCATATATGTGCAATTTGAACATGATGGCAGTTTGAAGAATTTACTTTTTTCAGCTTCATTGTCAACAGTTACAATTGGCTCTGAACTGTATAAAACTGTGATGGATTATAAAGTTAACATGTATGTTTCAGAGTTAGTTCTGTGTGAAAATATACTCTGATGTCACAGTTGCAGTGAAAAGAAAATTTTCTGGAGTAGTTACCCCATGTCTAAGAGGTTGGACCAGAAGGAAATTAATGCACTGCTTCCTTTACTGAGAAAGTCTTGCTATGAAAACAATGTTAGCCAAAATAAAGTGCCAAGTGACATAACAAAAATTGTAAGTAAAGGGTAATGCATTAAATTCTAGATAATTCTCTTTCTTTACTATGTGATAATATGGAAGATGAATTATAAATGACTTTCATTGCATGTTGAGGCACAATGATTGCAGAGAAGAAAAGCAGAGAATGCTTGGTCTATTTATAGAACAAACGCTTAATGTTTCTGCAAGATAAGAATCCTGTTGGGTCCCATCTTGTTAAAGAGGTGAATTGGAAAGCTGGATTTGCTTATTTGCCTGATATTCTTGGTATTATAATGATCCTAATACTTCCATGCAAGGAAGAAGTGCAGCATGATTTTGAATGGCAGATAAGATCAAAGGACAAGAACCAAATGCAGATGCTTAGAAGAACAAAGTTCCTATACATGGTTATGACATGTTCCATAATAGAAAAACAATAATCAAAAAGGTCACAATCTTGATATTTCAAAAATGCAAAACGTTATCACCAAACACCTTCTGGATTTTGGCAGAATTTTCACATTGTATTTTCCATTAAAAGATCTTTATGTTGAAAATCCATGGGCTGAAATCCATTCCTTTCATTGAGAGATAATTTACATTTAATTATGACTTTATAGGATAAGTTGTTGGAAGTGGATACTGATGAAGGATTAAACATGAATTCAGAAAAAAGAAAACATTGCTTTCTTCATTTTGGATAAAAATCAGACATGAATAGTCCAAGCTTGCTAAAATTACTTTAAAAATTATCTCTTATTCTCCTGTCAACATACTTCTGTTGAGACAGGTTTCTGTACTGTCGGTGTTACTGAAACAAAGCACAGAAACAATTTAGATATACATTATCACTGGTGAGAACCATTGTAATCAATCCAAACTAGATCAGATACTTTAACAAGCACAAAGCATGCTCATTTGCCATGTTAAGAACTTTAGTACTGGTAAATATTATGCTCCTTCAAAATGTGCATTTAACCATTTCATACGGAGACTCACTCTTGCACACGTAACTCTTTGTTTAGTTACAAGTGCAGAAGGAAAAAAATATTTATTCACTTATACACATGGTTTCAATAAATAAAGTGCACAAATTTTCCCATTCTTTTTCTAGATATTATTTGTTCTTATAGTTATAAAACTATAATTTTATGGCTGCTGAATATAGTAATTAAATTTGAGCTTGTATTTTGTTCAGCTTTTTTTCCCGTTTCATTCTTCTGGTACATATTTCATTTTTAAAAAAAGATAAACTTTACTTTTTTAGAACAATTTTAGGTTTACAGAAAATATACCTTACACCCAGTTTCCCTTTTTTCTAACATCTTACACTGGCATGGTACATTTGTTACAATCAATGAACCAATATTGATATATTATTATCAACTAAAGTCCATAATTATTCAGGTTTCCTTAGGTTTTACTTAATGTTCTGTTTCTGTTCCAGTATCCCACCTAGGACAATACATTATATTTAATTATTGTGTCTTTTTAGACTCCTCTTGGCTGTGATAGTTTCTGAGACATTTCCTATTTTTGATGACCTTGACACTTTTGGTCTCTCTAATTGGGTGTTTTGTAGACCATCCCTCAACTGAGACTTGTCTGATGTTTTTCTTATGATTAGACTGGTGTTATAGTAATGCATTTTTATCATGTATTACAAAAGCACTGGTGAGTGGTGGTTTGGAAATTTAAAAAAAAAAACAGGTACTTCTCCACAGATGGTTGATGAAGCCCTTCTCTAGTAATACTGGGGTCACTCACAGAACTGAGCACATTCTGAAAGACCTAGGGAAAGGTGGATCCAGGATGCCTCTGGATTCTGCTCCCTCCCCTCTCTTAGGACTTTACTCTAAAAATTTTCTTCCAGAATCTTTCAGTCTCTGCATCTCGCTCACAATCTTCGGGTTCCGGGAGAGGGACTCTGATCAACTCAGTTCGAGGAAAGGCAAATAATAAATATACAGAGATGCAGGGGTGGTTTGGCGGGTGTAGGACCTAACCTGGACGTCAGAGCTGGGGAGCTGTTGTGTCTGAGCTCACTCACCCCCACTTCCATCACACTCTCACCCTGGCCTCCATTTGTACCTACTACACACTCCTTGCTTCTTAATTCCAAAGCCATAGCTTTTCATTCTCTCAGGGAAGAAATTCTTCTACTTTCTGAAGGGAATGAGGAGATATCTCTTACTGTCTCATCAAAAAGGCCAGGCTGTTTGGGAAGTAATCTCTGTTCTCTGGCTTTAATCGGTTGGACTCATTTCTGGATAGAAAATGTGTATAGCTCTTCTCTCTCAAATATGTTTTCATTTAATGTTGTTCACTTTTGATGCCTTAATTAAATAAAAGAACCATTCACTGCAAACATAATGTATAGATTTGTCCATTATGATGTTCTTTGGGGAATAAATATGGAATCTCTAACTAACAGAGTTATGGTTTGGCTTGTCTACCTCCTGTTCCCCCTGTGGTTCTGCCACAGCTTCCTAACTGACCTCCCCACTGCTCCCCCAGACCTTGCAGACTCCATCCGGCCTACACAGGGACTCTTCCCACCCCCGAAGACTTGAAGGGGCAAAACTCACCTTATCACTCTCTGGCTTGAAATCCTGTGTGTTCCTTTGGTTGCCCACAGTGTTTGGTCTCAGCTTCAGCATCACATGGTAACTTGTTAAACATGCAAATTCTCAGACTCCAGCCCAAACGTACTGAATCAGAAACTCTGGGGGAAGGGCCCAGAAACCATTGTTTTTCAAAACACCCATCAGGGAATTCTGAAACATGCTAAAGTTTGAGAACCATTAGCCAATGGGGGAAAAGTATAAGCTCCTTGTCCTGAGAAGTCTTGCAAAGCCTGCTCTGCTCTGGTCCCCATCGGTCTCTCCAGTTTCTTCTCCACCTACCCTGCCCTGCATTTTCTACCATGGGAATGAGGAGCTGTGTGCAGTTGCCTGCAGAGAATGTGTGAATGCTTCTCCAGCTCATTTTCAGTTGTTAACCAAGTAGGTCTTCTATGGGCATGCTCTGTGCCCTTCTCTGGCCAACTCCTACTGACACTTGAAGACTCAGCTTAGGTGTCATTTCTCCAGTAACCCTTCCTCTAGCTTCCCTGTGTCCCCTTAGATGCTCCCATAGTACCTTGTGTCCATCTCTCTGATTAAACTCATCACATTATGTTTATCTGCTTATATATGTTTCTGCCACTAGATTGTGAGCTACTCTTATTGGGGACTATGTTCCTTTCATTTTTATCTGCAGTACCTAGCCCAGTGTTTGAGTGCTTAAGATGCATTCAGTTATTTAACAGTCACTGAATAATTTATGAATGAATGAAATAATGAATGCGTAAATATTTGTCCATGTTTCTGTCACATCTATGGTTCTATGCTTGCTTTCTTTTTAGCCAAGGAAAACTTCCCTCCAATTCATCAGACATGGAAAGTTCCAGGAAATATTACCTCTAACCCTTTGGCTTTTGCTTATTATCAAATGCAAAATAGATTCTTCCTGCACTATTAGTTCCACATTAAGTGTTTCAGGGCTCCCACAACTTGGTGCAAGGCCAATCTTAGGCATTATCATCTTGTGAATTTGGCAGCCACAGTTTGTTTTTAACTTTTAATTTTATATCAGGGTATAGTTGATTAACAATGTTGTGATAATTTCAGTTGTACAGCAAAGTAATTCAGTTATACATATACATGTATCTATTCTTTTTCAAATTCTTTTCCCATTTAGGTTGTTACATAATATTGGGAACTCTGATCAATATTATGTAATATAGAGTCTTTTTGATTTCTGTCACTTCACTGTGGACTCAGGCATCTGAGTTTACTAGGTTTTCTTCATGAAGTGAGTGTTGATTGAATCAGTTCAAGCGCTTTTAAAAAATTCTACTCAGTGCTCCTTTAGGGTTTCTATACACTGCCAGGATAGAAGTACATATTTCAAAGAAGAAAGAAATAAATCTCAATACTGTTTGTCTGTATTCTTCCTTTATTTAGGAGCCCTGTGTCTTGCTTGCATCATAGGAATGTATATTCAGAGAAATTTGACAATGAGACATTAAGTAGTCCTGTGTAGAATAACACAAGCAGAAAACAAAATTGGTTCCCAAAGTCATTTCTTTCCTTCTTCTGCATGTATGAAACCCCCGGGCAATCCAAATCTGCACACCTACCATTCCATCTGCTGCAAGATGTACGGGTCAGAGTAGCTCATCTAGCAGAGATTGTCAGTCTATGCTGACCCAGCCACAGACTTCTGTCCAGTCCCCCTTGTCCTACCAGATTGTGGTTAGATAGATACCTGCTGGCCATTGATTTGGATGGAAACATAATAATAAAAATGATGATCATTAATTTCATCTTTTAGGTGTTTCATATTTTTCAGTAGGTTTTCTCTTTTATTCCCACATTTTAAAAATTCTGATAAGCCTGTAAGTTGTTAAGGTACATTTGTGAAAGTATCATTATTTCAAACTTATCTATAAGGAAGCTATAAGGAAGCTGTGGTAGCAAACACTGAAATTTCCAAGATTACATAGCAAGTTAGTGGAGGCCCCGGAGTAGAATATCTTCTAATTCTCACTTAGCTGCTGGGTAAGAAGGAGACAAGATGGAAGTGGCCAGATGGCAGATTGTTTGATGGAGGTGCAGAGCGTCTGCGACGTGGCATTAGCAGGTGACTTACACGGATGCAGAGGGCAGAGGAGTTCAAAGCAGAGGCTCTGGAGTCAGACTGCCCAGTTTGAATTTTAGCTCTTCTACTTGCTGAATTGTATACACTGAGAAAGTTACTTAAGCTCCATTAACCTTAGTTTCCTCCTCTGCAAATGGAAAAAATTGTAATAACTATCTCATGTAGTTGTCATGAGCCTTCGATACGTTAATATGTAAAGAGAGCTTAAAATTATGCCTGGCACATAAGAAATTCTCAATAAATATTAACCCCTGTTATTATCACACTCAAAATTCCTCTATGAAGTCTTCTTTCATTATACCAATAAATCCACATTGACTCTTTTCCTTCTCTGAACACTGGTCAATTTTAGTTCGCAACCTTGGAGCTTCCCAGCTGAATCTGAAACTGACCCCCATACACGGAGGGCAGGGAGAGACCGAAGAAAGAGCCATCCCACTCCAGACAGGTAGGTGGCAGGTTTAATAAGCAAGGGAACTTCCTTATGAGGCTTGTCTTGGGCAGCTGCAAAATGATTTCCTCACCCACCTGCCAAATCTTAAAAGTTTATATGGTGGCCTTAACTGGGTTCACTCACCTACACAGTTCAAATAGTGTTGACACTATTACATTACTTGGGGCAGATTCTGGGAGCAGAGAAGGCAAGAGGATTGCACATTCCAAGGACAGGGTAGGGGGTGAGGAGCCTCTGATTGCCTGGGTCCAGCACATGGGTCTAACACTTTTCTTGATGACTTCCCCCATCAGTCATCAAGGACTTACTCTTTTTTTAATGACACAATTTAGCACTCCAGAATACACTCGCTAATACTCTTTAGTAATTATTAAAGGTATATTCAGCTCACTTCACTGATGATGCTGCAAACTTCAGAGGCAGACCCTGTCATATACATCTTCTGGATCGCTGCCAAGCCATTAATTAATATCTGAATGAATGATCTTTGGATAAAATTGCTTAGGTTCCATTATTTTCTCAAAGCTTCTTTTTAAAACACACATTTGCCTGGCATATTTGAAAATGCTTAATTTTGTTAAGCATTTTTCCACTTCATTTTAAGTGTGTGATCAGTTTAGACTGGACCAAACAGCTGACAATCATTTGTTTTATATACTTCTCCTTTTATTTCCTATTTGGAGATGTCTGTTTAGAGAGTTAAAGCAGGCACATTCAGAAGGGGATGGAATTCAGGATTTCAATCAGAAAGAGATACAAATAGAGTTGGACCACATAAGTCAAGTCATCTCAGGTCTCTGGGGCAAGGTCAAACTAACCAGTGGGACTGGTGGCATGTATCCTTTTGGACACTCCTATAGAGGAGTTGCGATCTTAGTAGAACAGCCAAACAAGGGATGATTATTTTTTGATGACTTAAAAAAGTAAGAGCAAAAGATAAAAACCAAAGGAAAAAAACACCCAAACAAAATTTCCTAACAATTTTAAATGCTCATTAGGAAGGAATGTTGTTTCTCAAATATTTTAGAAAAATGCTTCTGAAATGCAAACGTTTATTGCACATATATTGCATTGAAATAAAATAGTCATTCAATCTTGGTATTCTATGTCCGATGAGACGGACATCAGTGTTTCTGATGTATTTTCTGATTTGGAGTATCCTGGAGCGACAATGCCAGGAGAGACATTCTCTCACTGACATGACCTTGCACTTTGATTCACAGCATAACCCTGGTCTTCAGGTTACCACTCTTCTAATTTTCTGAGAGTTTAATTTTCTTTACCAGTAGGGTCAGAAATTCAACAGCAGAATGTGAGGGGATGGCAAATATTTGAAGAGAGTTTAATAAATAAGCTATTTTTCAGAAGAGGAGGCAGGGTATAAAGAGCCACGAGGGAGTGTATCATCCCTCAGAGGAATGGAGAATGAAGGGTGTATCTGGGAGCCTGAGGACAGGACGGTAAGACTGGTTACTGGAACCCAGACAGAGAATTGTGTGGCAAAGCCTACCTGACCCGAGCATCAAGCTCCCATCTCAGGCATCAGCCAGGACTCTGCAGGGAGAAAGGCCAGGGCACACTGACCCTGTCTCACCTCACCTCCCTCCCATTCATGCCCATGTTCCCATTGACTGGACCCAACCAGGATCCAGAAATCCTATCGATGCTATCTGTACCAGTCACCGCCCCGGACACAAGGTGGGGTGGAGAGGATGAAGATGAAGAATTAATGGGGAGGGGGTGGTGGTGAGGGCAAATGAAAGATAAGCAGCATAATGTTAGTGAATCTTTGTCAGAGACGAGCATTTTTTTCCTGGATTACGCAGCATAAGACTGAAAGGTCAGCAATTTCTAATCTATCTGGATGCAGTGGGATTCTCTACTTGCAATTTGTTCTGAGATAATGGCTTTGCCTTAGAGTTAGGGGAAGAAAAAAGAATGCTAAATACTAAAATATCTGCCTTAGGGTCTCTGTGGTTTCTAAGAAGTCTTTGCTGGGGTCATGAACCTGGAAGAATAAGAAATGAAAGTGATGCCTCTGTTGTAGTCAGATGAAGTGCTCTATTGCTTCCTTCCCTCTGGAAGTATGTTTTGTCTAAAGAACCTATCATGCCTCGGGTCTGTCTTATTCATCTCTTGTGTTTCTCTCTTTCCCCAGCCACTCACACACCCACAGGCACACACACCCACACACACACACACACACACAGTTTATCATATTAAGGTTCATCAGCCGTGTTTAATTCATTTCTTACTGACTCTCCCTTGTCACCCAGAACGTGCTGAGTTATACTCCCCTGTACCTTGTTTGGGGAATGCAAACTCATTTTAGTGAGACCTGAGTACATATCAAATCACTGTATAAAACTCATATAACATTTCTAAGGCAAATATTCATGGTGTCTTAAGTTCTGCTTTGAATTAACTGCTTCATATTTTTTTCATTAAGGAAGATAATAGAGATTTGCTTATATATTTTAATCTGTGTAATTTTAATAAATATATAGCTATCAAAATGTCTCAAAATACATTTCAATAAATGATCACTTTGAGGCTTCATTCTGGATGATGAAGTTTTATTAGGTCCCACTTGAATTTTGTTTAGAATCCTCCTTTGAATTATGCATCACTGGTGGGGTAGTGTGGCGAGCAAAAAAGAATGAATAAGGGACAGTATCTTGTGCAGGGTCTCCGAGACTACAGAAGAAATGCATGCCTGCACACACCTGCACCATTAATTCCAATACTGGGTAGTAAATGAGATTCAGATAGAGGTACAGTGGGAGAGCTGGGGAGGAGATGTTGCTTCCCTCAGGTTTGTACTGTACCAGGTACTGTATCCTATGCAGGTGGGAGTTTAATTCCTTTGGGTGATGATCGTGACAGTGTTGATGAAGATACTGATGGTGATGAAGAATAATTATGTTTTTCCAGGTGGGTGGCTGAATCTCAAACAGGGAGAAGAGGCTGACCCAGGATGCATGATGTTAGCCACAAAGGGACTTGAAATTCTGAGTTTCCTGAGCTGCTGGCTGATTTTTTTTTTTTTTTTTGAGATTTAAGTAGTATTTATTTTTGTTATTCGCATACAAATTTACTTTCTACTGTACCTTTTTAGACAAAAAGTGTTTGGGGGAAAACGGTGTTATTAAAGACATTAACATTTTGCTCTCTCAGGGTTGACATCTACATAAATTCCTGCTGTAGCCAGTTTTCTTTCACGTCATCTAGTTTACCTCTACAATGGTTCCCATAGTCTAATGTTGTTTTAACTTTTAATTTATATAATACATGCACTCAATTTTAAAAATAAAATGGTATTGTTAAAAGTTTATACCTAAATACAGCAGGCTCTGATTTTAAAAGTCCCACCTGCCTAAGGAATATCTTTGCTTCCCTGGTAGCCATCCCAAGCAAGCTCTGACACAGCTAGAAAATTTGCTGACTGTAATCAGAGAGTCAACCAGCTGTTCTTAAAGTAAGCAAACTGTTTATATGCCCTCTTGGTCAAGTCAGACTCAACATTGAAGAATAAGTAGTTCATTCGGTAATAGCTGAGTGCTGCTTTTTTTTCTTTTCAAACCCAAAGGCAAAATTAAATACAACATTTTTGCCAGTTAAGTTCTGTTTGAAAAGATGAATCATCCTCATGTTTGTACTCAAAGGCATCTAGTTAGGGGCAAGATTATTTGTAGGCTAATTTTGTGCAGGAATCACCTTTTGACAGCAGATCAGTATCAGTACATGTGTTGGCTCTGGGGAGGAGGAAAAAAAGCACACATCTTGCAGATCAGGAGAAAACTTGAGTTGCTACTTCTCAAATGTATCATTGTAATGTTTTTACATAGGTCAAAAGGTCATATACAATGACATTTAAAACGCTAAGGGACAAAATCTCCATTTATGTTTTGAGTAAGACTCAGTAATAGCCTAAAAGTAGCTGTTTACTCTCCCTTTAATTAATTTCAAATTGAGTGAGATAGCAGTTTTAAGCACATTTGAAACTCCTTACTTCCTGGATTTTTCCCCCCCTCTATCTTTCTTGTCCTGGACAAAGGAGTCTGGAGGGAGAGAAGAAGAACAGAAGGGTGATCTGAAGAAGCAGGGGCAGTATCTAGGACACAAAATGAACTTGAGAAGTTTGGGTCGCTCACTGATGTATTTAGCTTTGATGGTAGCAGAAGAATGCCTGATAGAGTTTTCTGTACACAAGAATCACTTTCAATAAGAGGATTTTCAGTGCAAATTATGGATATGACTGATTAGTGGGAAATTTCATTTAACTTTAGATAAAAGTGGAAGCGAGTAAAATTATTTTTATCCATTTTTATTATGAGAGAGTCAATACTATTGGCCAATAAATATTGAAGTTTTTTAAAGAGAGGAGCTGGATATAAATGATGACACAAGTTCATATAAAGAGATTATGCTCAAAAGGTTCTTAACTCTCTTACTCCTTTGTTCCCTTTGTTTCGGAGGGCTGGGGGCAATAAGAAAAGAACCAAGTTTTGTAATTGTTTTTCATGCTTCCTCCCATTTGTTAAACATTTTCATAAACCTGCAAGTTTCTTCGCTAGTGTCTTGCATCTCTCCTTGTTACCTTCTAGAGTACCATTTTGTTGTACATGGGAGCTTTCTGAAGCTACTAAACACCGTCACCTGACTACACCCCATGTCTAATTAGTTTCAAACCTATATTGTTAACTTCAGCCTAAGTGTGTGCTCTAAAGAGTATGAAAAACCACAGCATTTTCCAAGCTGTCATAAGGTGTGACTCAGTCATCCTGAAGGCAGCCATGTTACAAATGCTTAAGGGGGTTCAGAATGAACACGGACGCTCAGAAATCATTGGAAATAAAACCAGCAGCAAAATAAGACTCCTGTTCCTAAGAGTCTTGTGACTTATTTCTCTCATGCCCTTATAGCTGTACCTACTTCCAGGGTCTAAAATTTGGAGGCTCATATTCATGCTGCCAAGTTGGCATCCCCCAGAGAAAACGGGGTCTGGAGCAGGTGGCTGGCACTTATTCCAAAGGTGAAACCTCACTCAGTGCAGCAGCCCTTTCATAGTTTTATTTTGTAATTCTACAGAGGTCTTTTCTATATCTAGAAGCATCTAGAAACTTCCTATGAGAATTGGTCAGTTGTCATTTGCCTGATGCTGAGGAGAAGTTGTTTATTCCCTTTGCTGTTTCTTTTTGTGAGATCAATTGGCCCAAATGGTTGAGATTCTGAAGGTTATTTATATTCCATGATGATCCTCAGACTGGAATGGCCATAAGGTGGGGTTGGGGGAGGGAGTTCACCATTTTACCCAATGTCTTTCTGGAGGTTCCAGAGGGAGAATGCTTTGGAGTCCCCAAAGCACCTCCTTCCTTCATTGACAGAGGTAACTAGGATTGACTGGATAGCCACAAGTGATTGCCTTCCTGGTCTCTTGGCTACCCTGACTCTTCACATCATCAGATTAATCACAGTTCATGAGGCAATTGTTTAAATGTCAGGGAACACTTAGAATTCAGAGCAGAATGCCTGGGAGAAAGGTTGACGCATGGAGAGAAAAAAAGAAAGAACTCATATAGCTGGGTCTATTCAGGTCAGAGTCATTACATGACTCTTTAGAGAGAAGGACCGCTGGACCTTGCCAAAGGAAGCTGAACAAATGCCAAGGAGAAGGGCAGGAGGAGACAGTGCCTTCAAGTACAGTCCCAGTACCAGACCAGGTCAGAACTGCAGCAGCTCCAGAGATACAAATGCAGATGTGTGATGAGTGGTGGAAATCATTTAGAATTGTAAATTGATTTTTTTAAAAACATCGTTTTGCTTTGGTGGCAATTGTGGTTGGGAGGATGTATGTAACTGGGATTACAAAGACCTAGAGCCTTTCAAGGAACACTAATTCAGTGGCAAGTTAGCAGGCATTAAGAGGGAAAGAAAGTAATTTGTTAGTCAAATAATTTGCGGAATTATGGCTTAAACAAAGTTAATACCCTAGTGTTTCTCTAAACCTTTAATATATGTTTATGCAACACGAATCCATGATGTTGGTGTATAAGATGCAGGATTTCCCCCAATTATATGAGAATAAAACTATTTATAATGGACAATCTCACACAACTAGACTTTTGGGGAGCACATGCAATACTGCCTTGGAAGGCAGGCTAGAGGGAGTTGTAACTTCTCATAGCTTTAGCCAGTGAAGAAGGGGCTAAACAAGGGCACAAAAATGGATGTTTCCCAACTTCAGGATTTTTTCCAAACTTGAGTTCAGCCCTGGCACTTAAGAAAACACTCAGTTTACAAGGAGAACTTCAGTGATATGGTGTGTGAGGGCAGCGGTTAACTGTTCTCTCTGGACAAGAAAAGAGAGATTAAATTGTAAACCCAGCATTTAGAAATTCTGTGAGGGTTAGGATTTTGGTCCACTTATGAGAAGATTATTTACTAATTGGTTTCTGGGAGATAGTTTGTGGGAGTTATGAGGATTGGATGCATTTAGGGTGGAAGGAAGGAGATAGGAAGATTCAATGTAGGTGTCATAGGTCTACATTTAGCTGAAAACACTATCAGTCTGGGTGTTGCTGCAATAGAAGCTGGGTGCCCTGGAGCAGTGAGCTTGGTTAGAGCAGTTTCCTTATATCAGGAGAGTATAATTAGCTAGTGTGAATGAAAAAATAGGAAGAATTATGGCCAACTCTTTTCACATCTTGACTTTTGAAGGTTACTGAAAAATGCTTATCTGTCTGTGATCTCTTCATATCTCCAGGAATTGGTAATTTAACTAATTGGAACTTTAGCAATTAGCTCACCAGTCTCATTTTGGTCACTGCTTAGGACTTTGGGATTCCACTCATTCTGTTTGTAACTCAGTTTCTCTGACTTGAATGGGGACAATAATTTAACCTGTTTTACTTCTCTCCTATAGTTAATTCACTGACTAATTCAATAAGTATTTACAGAGGCTTTACTCTGTTCAAGGCACTCTTCTAGACACGAGGAGGGGCATACCACTGAACAAAACAGAGTTTAATTTTTTGTAGAGGAGGCAAAAGAGCAAATAAATAAACCTATAATATAATATCACATAGAGATTAATGTTATGTAGAAAAATAAAGCAGCATAAAGGGCTAGAGAGATTGGAAGGTCAGGAATGGCATCTTTAAGGATGTGACATTTGCGTATAGACTTAAATGAAGTGAGGGATTGAGCCAATGAATGTCTTGGAGAAAAGAAAAAACAGCAGGTGAAAAGCCTGAGATATTAATGTGCTTGGCAGGATAACTGCTATAACAACAACAACAAAACAACAGCAACAAACTCTATCATATTTCAATGGTTTAATACAACAAAAGTTCATCTTTCATTTATATCAGCGTCTAGTGGGCATCAGAGGCTATGGGAGTTCTGTTCCACTGAGTCATTCAGGGATCCAGGCTGAGGGCCTCTGATACTTTTAACAATGGCTCCCAATGTTGCCATGGGGATCATCTGTCAGCCAGAATGGAGAGTGTTATGAAGGGTGCATAGAGTGAGTGCAAAGAGTATCACATGAGTTGATTAAGAGACCAGGTCTGCAGGTGGCATACATCACTCCCACAAATGTTCCAAAAGTCAGAGCTTGTACAGAAGGTCTCACTTAATTGCAAGTCTAGCTGTGTACCCTGGAACAAGAGGAAAAACCAGGGTGTTAAGGAGCACAAGTGTTCTCTGCCACAGTGTGTTTGAGTCACTTTAGGAAGGTCAGTTAGGTTGGAACACAGAGGATGGGGTGGTGGTTGTAAGATATAGTTGTTGAAAGGATCAAGTGAAAATATAGAGGCTGAAAAATGAGAAACATTGCTGTATTTCACTGAATCCAAAATGCTCTTGACTGTTAGCCACTGTATTTGTGTACTTCTAATAAAGAAAAAAATCTTCAACTTAAGTAGTTATATTGCCTTTTTAAAATCACTCTTTTATCATTTAGAAATTACTGAAATAATTCTTTAGACTTATTGAAACTTTTAAAAAAATTATATATCATGATTGTGTTATCTAGTATAAAGGGAAAGTTAAGCAAAATAAATTGGTTAATGGGTTCCTGAAGCTTCTTTACATTGAGAGCGTACTTTTGCTGAATTGCTTTTAGGTCTGTCATCAATGTCCATGTTTTTCCATTCACTGCTGTCCTCTGTGCTATCAAGAGTTTTCCTTAAATAGGTTCCTCATGGAGTCTTGAGTTTTCCTCTGGACCACTTACACAATTTCTGTATGTTTTGATGCAGGCACTTTTTTGATCTTACAAGAAAATGGCAAGCAGAAATTGTATTGCTTCTCTTCTTCTTCTCTTTTTTTTTATTGCTTCTTCTAATGGTCTTTAAGTGCTGTGTTGACTGAAGTGCTTAGGGTTTGTGGTTGTCCAGACAAGCCCCAGGAATGACAACCATGTTCATATGCCTGCAGACAATGCCAACTCTGTCATGATGACCACTTGGTCAAGAGTGGTTGTTAGACATCATATTAGATGAATCCTGATTTAAGAGACGTTAAAATGTAAAAAAAAAAAAAAAAAAAGAAAATCTCATGCCTCTCAATAGACTAAATGTGTGTTTAGAGTAGATTCCATCCAGCTTTGAAAACATCAGGTACTGATGTAATAGTACATTTCTAAGGGAGTCATAACATGGGGGTTGAGGGAGATGCATCTGTGAGTCAGTATTGAGATTGCTCCTAGGGCATGAGAAGCCTGACACTCATCTTTGTTATTTATTTCACAGGCTAAGTGAGGAGAAGCGAACTGTGTGTTTCATCTCCAGCTTTCTCCAGCCCACTCTAGGTGCAGATACTGTTGTCTTTCTCCTGAAGCCTCCAGTCTGCTTAAGACTTTAGCCAGGCTAACCTAGGAGATTTGTATATCATTCAGGTCTGATCCACCAGAATTTGGCTGGGAAATCATCTTGCTGCTACACCTTTCTAGTGGCCTGAGGTGGGGTGAGCCATGGGTTGTACAGTTCATGATGTGGTAGCCTTCTTCTAAACTGGAATGTGAGGTCCCAGTCTGCAGCACTGGCCTTCTTCTTATTTCTTCTTCTACTTTAACTTTTTATTTTATATTGGAGTATAGTTGATTAACAAGGTTGTGTTAGTTTCAGGTGTACAGCAAAGTGATTCAGTTATACATATACATGTATCTCTTCTTTTTCAAATTCTTTTCCCATTTAGGTTGTTACATAATATTGAGCAGAGTTCCCTGTGCTATACAGTAGGTCCCAGTTGGTTATCCATTTAAAATATAGCAGTGTGTACATGTCAATCCCAAACTCCCTAACTATCCCTTCACCCATCATTCCCCCCAGTAACCATAAGTTCATTCCCTAAGTCTGTGAGTCTGTTTCTGTAAATAAGTTCATTTGTATCATTTTTTTTAGATTCTGCATATAAACAATATCATATGATATTTCTCTTTCTCTGCTGACTTACTTCACTCAGTATGACAATCTCTAGATCTATCCATGTTGCTACAAATGACATTATTTCATTCTTTTTAGTGGCTGAGTAATATTCCATTGCATATATGTACCACATCTTCTTTATCCATTCTTCAAGTTTTATACTAGGACTGTGCGTTTCCCTGGACCTCAGTCTTGTGGACTAGGATCATACCATTCGACCTAACTCTCACCAGAATACTTTTTTTCCCACCTGAAGCATAAATCCTTCCCTATTTTCTCCCTTACAGCTGGCATACTGGCAACTTCTGTACTTCTGTTCCATTAGATTGGATTTTGCATGGATGTGGATGCCAGTTAAATACATCTCTGAACTGCCCAGTCATTTGGAGGAATTTATATGGGAGTCCTTGCTTTCCTTGGCTCTTAAGCAGTTTTCCTCTGACTCATCTTCCAAAGATTTAAGACCCACCCCTCCCTCGTCACCTTGCCAACTGGAGGACTGGGAAGGCCAGAATGGGAACTCACTCAAGTCAGGAACCACTGGGAACGAACATGGATGGAGCACACAGGCTTTAGAAAATCTGATACCTTAAGGAGGCCCTATCCCTGGAAAAGAGTCATCTGAGGTTTTCAGAGAGTTCCAGTCTTATTAAAATGAGGAGATGTTAAGATAGTAATGTTTTAAAGATTAGATGGGACTTCAGAGAGTCATTAATTTACATATTGAACTGTCGGTATCTTATTTGAGGAATTTATAGCCATTGTAAGTGGATTATTAAACTGTGATCCCTAAAGTCCACAGTTGGGAACTGTTAAGGTTAAATTATTAATAAGAGGCCATATTTGTAGAAAGGATGAGGTTGTAAAATCAGGTTTTCTGGAGTGTTTAATTAAAATGGACTATGTAATTTTCCCCCTTTCTTGCTCTGTTCATTAGATTATCACTTAAATTAAAAATCTTGGCTCTCATGGTTTTATTATATTAAGCTTACATTTGTTTGACTTCAAATCATTCAGATGATTTGCAGGAATACTTACGACCATTTGATTATCAGTGCTGTAGTTTTATGGGACTTCTGCTATTTTTCAGAAGACACTTTTTTCCCACATCTTTGCACATCAGGATGGTATAAGTGACCATCCTTTTTCAGATGTTTTGTAAAGGTGTTTTAAGATTTTTTTCGAAGGGGACTCACTTTTAAGTGCTGCTGAATACCCAAGTATTTCATCAGGAATTGGATGGCATGATTTACAGCTAGGACACTGATCACAGCCCATTATCTGAGCCAGGTGACAAGGCCCATAAGACTACGTTTAGATGTCAGCACAGGTGGCCACAAACCAGGCTCAATTTCTTTCAAAACCAGAACATATTAGAAGTAGGGAAACTCAAATAGCTTTTTAATGTCAATGTATATATATTCTTTCTTCATATCAGTGGGCCCTGGTATAAAACTTGACTTATCATATGTCCAATCATGGAGAGATGGTCTAGCCTTTGACAAATAAGGTAACCTCTTTTGAATCTTGCTTTTTCCATGAAGAAAAAATGATGGGACAGAGGAAGGGGAGAGGTATTTCTGTTCTTTCAAGGAGTTTCCTTTTCTCTCTCCTTCGGAGAGTGAAATTACCTTTTTTGTATTTGATTTTGTTTTATTTCTCTTCTCATTCTGTGGGAAAAACCTTGGAAGGCAGAACTTGTAGCATCATTCCCCAAACGTGAAGAGATGCACTCCTCACACAAGAAGACCCCTGGGCTCATGGCACTTTCTTCGTTTTCAGACTAGAATCCTGGGATGCACTTGAATGACCTGAGTGAAACCAGAGTTGGCTAAGTTGGAAGGGAGACATGATCCTGAAAAGAACACAGAAGGACAAGCTGAAGATGAGACTGCTTAAAATCTGCCATGAGAATTTAAGTTGTGGATGATGAGAAATTGTAGAGGAAAGAAATTGATGTATGCAAGGTTACACAGTAATCGTGTGGACACACACACTTCTGCTGGCTCTTAACCAACATCCCATGAAGTAGAGCTGTCAGGATTAATTACTTAGATTCTGTATAGAGAGTGTGAAAATGAAAACCTCTGTGAGTGCCAAGTGTTATCAGTTTGCATCACAACTTAGATATTTGGCGGAACAGCAGAAAGATTAGATATTTTCAGAAAATCTATTTTGTTTGACCTCTCCCACTTTCAGGATTTTTTTTAGGGGGGCTGGGGGGTAAGGCTATGATTCCATTCCACTGAGGTTCAATGACTCATAATTCTTTGTAGCTATTTTTGGTTATTTTTTTCAACTCATTGTCTCGTGTGGATCTTGCTCATTATTTTGGCTTTTGCTCTTGTTCCATATGCTTCAGGTTAAAGTCAATGCTCTATTTTACACACAACCAGAATCCTATGTTAGGATAAATGGGAAGAGTAAATGAAGCTGGAGGGCAGGTCATAGAAATTATCTTAGCTGTAGCCTTTTGACAAACTCTTCCCTTCAGAATGGAGCTCTCTTCCCCACCCCAACCACAGCTACAGTATCCTGTGGATGGGAGGGGCTGGTGTCATGCAAACACGTGCAAGAAAAATGGTCACCTACCTGCTAGTGTTGGAGGGTCTGCTGCAGAGGCAGAGGGTGGCTATGGCTCACCGTGGGGACAAGGACACTGGCAGCAGAAGTTCTGGGAAGTATTCCTTGGCATGAGCCCTCCCAGATTCTGTCATTAGCCCCATCAAAGAGCCCCAATAGGCTCCAGTGTTGGATTGCCTCAGGCCAAACAACCAACAAGGAGGGAACCCAGTCCCACCCATCAACAGTCAAGCAGATTAAAGTTCTACTGAGCTCTGCCCACCAGAGCAACAGTCAGCTCTACCCACAACCAGTCCCTCCCATCAGGAAACTTACACAAGCCTCTCAGATAGGCTCATCCACCAGAGGGCAGACAGCAGAAGCAAGAAGAACTACAATCCTGCAGCCTGTGGAACAAAAGCCACATTCACAGAAAGATAGACAAGATGAAAAGGCAGAGGGCTATGTATCAGATGAAGGAACAAGATAAAACCCCAGAAAAACAACTAAATGAAGTGGAGATAGGCAACCTTCCAGAAAAAGAATTCAGAATAATGATAGTGAAGATGATCCAGGACCTCAGAAAAAGAATGGAGGCAAAGACTGAGAAGATGCAAGAAATGTTTAAAAAAGACCTAGAAGAATTAAAGAACAAAGAAACAGAGATGAACAATACAATAAGTGAAATGAAAACTACACTAGAAGGAATGAATAGCAGAATAACTGAGGGAGAAGAACGGATAAGTGACCTGGAAGACAGAGTGGTGGAATTCACTGCTGCAGAACAGACTAAAGAAAAAAGAATGAAAAGAAATGAAGACAGCCTAAGAGACCTCTGGGACAACATTAAACACAACAACATTCACATTATAGGGGTCCCAGAAGGAGAAGAGAGAGAGAAAGGATCAGAGAAAATATTTGAACAGATTATAGTCGAAAACTTCCCTAAAATGGGAAAAGAAATAGCCATCCAAGTCCAGGAAGTGCAGTGAGTCCCATACAGGATAAACCCAAGGAGAAACACGCTGAGACACATAGCAATCAAATTGGCAAAAATTAAAGACAAAGAAAAATTATTGAAAGCAGCAAGGGGAAAAATGACAACATACAAGGGAACTCCCATAAGGTTAACAGCTGATTTCTCAGCAGAAACTCTACAAGCCTGAAGGGAGTGGCATGATATACTTAAAGTGATGAAAGGGAAGAACATACAACCAAGATTACTCTATCTGGCAAGGATCTCATTCAGATTCAATGGAGAAATCAAAAGCTTTACAGACAAGCAAAAGCTAAGAGAATTCAGCACCACCAAACCAGATCTATAACAAATGCTAAAGGAACTTCTCTAAGTGGGAAACACAAGAGAAGAAAAGAACCTACAAACACAAAACAATTAAGAAAATGGTCATAGGAACATACATATTGATAATTACTTTAAATGTGAATGGATTAAATGCTCCAACCAAAAGACACAGGCTTGCTGAATGGATAAAAAACAAGGCCCATATATATGCTGTCTACAGAGACCCACTTCAGACCTAGGGAAACATACAGACTGAAAGTGAGGGGATGGAAAAAGATATTCCATACAAATGGAAATCAAAAGAAAGCTGGAGTAGCAATACTCATATCAGATAAAATAGACTTTAAAATAAAGAATGTTACAAGAGACATGGAAGGACACTACATAATGATCAAGGGATCAATCCAAGAAGAAGATATAACAATTATAAATTTATATGCACCCAACACAGGAGCACCTCAATACATAAGGCAACTGCTAACAGCTATAAAAGAGGAAATTGACAGTAACACAATAATAGTGGGGGACTTTAACACCTCACTTACACCAATAGACAGATCATCCAAAATGAAAATAAATAAGGAAACAGAAGCTTTAAATGACACAATAGACCAGGTAGATTTAACTGATATTTATAAGACATTCCATCCCAAAACAGCAGATTACACTTTTTTTCTCAAGTGTGCATGGAACATTCTCCAGGATAGATCACATCTTGGGTCACAAATCAAGCCTCAGTAAATTTAAGAAAATTAAAATCATATCAAACATCTTTTCTCACCACAACGCTATGAGATTAGAAATGAATTACAGGGAAAAAACGTAAAAAAACCACAAACACATGGAGGCTAAACAATACGTTACTAAATAACCAAGTGATCACTGAAGGAATCAAAGAGGAAATCAAAAAATACCTAGAGACAAATGAAAATGAAAACACAACAATCCAAAACCTATGGGATGCAGCAAAAACAGTTCTAAGAGGGAAGTTTATAGCTATAAAAGCCTACCTCAAGAAACAAGAAAAATCTCAAATAAACAATCTAACCTTACACCTAAAGGAACTAGAGAAAGAAGCACAAACAAAACCCAAAGTTAGCAGAAGGAAAGAAATCATAAAGATCAGAGCAGAAATAAATGAAATAGAAACAAAGAAAACAATAGCAAAGATCCATAAAACTAAAAGCTGGTTCTTTGAGAAGATAAACAAAATTGATAAACCATTAGCCAGACTCATCAAGAAAAAGAGGGAGAGGACTCAAATCAATAAAATTAGAAATGAAAAAGGTGAAGTTACAACAGACACCACAGAAGTACAAAGCATCCTAAGAGACTACTACATGCAACTCTATGCCAATAAAATGGACAACCTGGAAGAAATGCACAAATTCTTAGAAAGGTATAACCTTCCAAGACTGAATCAGGAAGAAATAGAAAATATGAACAGATCAATCACAAGTAATGAAATTGAAACTGTGATTAAAAATCTTCCAAAAAACAAAAGTCCAGGACTAGATGGCTTCACAGGTGAATTCTATCAAACATTTAGAGAAGAGCTAACACCCATCCTTCTCAAACTATTCCAAAAAATTTCGGAGGAAGGAAAACTCCCAAACTCATTCTATGAGGCCAACATCACCCTGATACCAAAATCAGACAAAGATACTACAAAAAAAGAAAATTATAGACCAATATCACTGATGAATATAGATGCAAAAATCCTCAATAAAATACTAGCAAACAGCATCTGACAACACATTAAAGGGATCATACACCATGATCAAGTGAGATTTATCCCAGGGATGCAAGAATACTTCAATATATGCAAATCAATCAATGTGATACACCATATTAACAAACTGAAGGTTAAAATTCATATGATCATCTCAATAGATGCAGAAAAAGCTTTCCACAAAATTCAACACCGATTTATGATAAAAACTCTCCAGAAAGTGGGCATAGAGGGAAACTACCTCAATATAATAAAGGCCATATATGACAAACCCACAGCAAACATCATTCTCAATGGTGAAAAACTGAAAACATTTCCTCTAAGATCAGGAACAAGACAAGGATGTCCACTCTCACCACTATTATTCAACATAGTTTTGGAAGTCTTAGCCACAGCAATCAGAGAAGAAAAAGAAATAAAAGGAATCCAAATTGGAAAAGAAGTAAAACTGTCACTGTTTGCAGACGACATGATACTATACCTAGAGAATCCTAAAAATGCCTCCAGAAAACTACTAGAGCTAATCAATGAATTTGTTAAAGTTGCAGGATACAAAATTAATGCACAGAAGTCTCTTGCATTCCTATACACTAATGATGAAAAATCTGAAAGAGAAATTAAGGAAACACTCCCATTTACCATTGCAACAAAAAGAATAAAATACCTAGGAATAAACCTACCTGAGACAAATGACCTGTATGAAAGTCAAGTATAAGACACTGATGAAAGAAATTAAAGATGATATCAACAGATTGAGAGATATACCATGTTCTTGGATTGGAAGAACCAATATTGTGAAAATGACTATATGACCCAAAGCAATCTACAGATTCAATGCAATCCCTATCAAATTACCAATGGCATTTTTTATGGAACTAGAACAAAAAAATTTAAAATTTGTATGGAGACAAAAAAACCCCGAATAGCCAAAGCAGTCTTGAGGGAAAAAAATGGAGCTGGAGAAATCAAACTCCCTGACTTCAGACTATACTACAAAGCTACAGTAATCAAGACAATATGGTACTGGCTCAAAAACAGAAACAGAGATCAATGGAACAAGATAGAAAGCCCAGAGATAAACCCATGCACCTATGGTCAACTAATATATGACAAAGGAGGCAAGGATACACAATGGAGAAAAGACAGTCTCTTCAGTAAGTGGTGCTGGGAAAACTGGACAGCTACATGTAAAAGAAAGAAATTAGAACATTCCCTAACACCATACACAAAAATAAACTCAAAATGGATTCGAGACCTAAACGTAAGACTGGACACTATAAAACTCTTAGAGGAAAACATAGGAAGAATAGTTTTTGACATAAATCACAGCAAGATCTTTTTTGATCCACCTCCTACAGTAATGGAAATAAAAACAAAAATAAACAAATGGGACCTAATGAAGCTTAAAATCTTTTGCACAGCAAAGGAAACCATAAACAAGACGAAAAGACAACCCTCAGAATGGGAGAAAATATTTGCAAATGAATCAATGGACAAAGGATTAATCTCCAACATATATGAACAGCTCATGCAGCTCAATATTAAAGAAGCATACAACCCAATCCAAAAATGGGCAGAAGACCTAAATAGACCTTTCTCAATAGAAGACATACAGATGGCCAAGAAGCACATGAAAAGCTGCCCAACATCACTAATTATTAGAGAAATGCAAATCAAAACTACCATGAGGTATCACCTCACACCAGTTAGAATGGACATCATCAGAAAATCTGCAAACAACAAATGCTGGAGAGGGTGTGGAGGAAAGGGAACCCTCTTGAACTGTTGGTGGGAATGTAAATTGATACAGCTACTATGGAGAACAGTATGGAGGTTCCTTAAAAAGCTAAAAATAGAATTACCATATGGGTCAGCAATCCCACTACTGGGCATATACCCAGAGAAAACCATAACTCAAAAAGACACATGCACCCCAATATTCATTGCAGCACTATTTACAATAGCCAGGTCATGGAAGCAACCTAAATGCCCATCAACAGATGAATGGATAAAGAAGTTGTGGTATATATATACAATGGAATATTACTCAGCCATAAAAAGGAACAAAATTGAGTCATTTGTTGAGATGTGGATGGATCTAGAGACTGTCATACAGAGTGAAGTAAGTCAGAAAGAGAAAAAGAAATATCGTATATTAATGCATGTGTGTGGAACCTAGAAAAATGGTACAAATGAACCAGTTTGCAGGGCAGAAATTGAGACACAGATGTAGAGAACAAAGGTATGGACACAAGGGGGGAAAGCCACGGGGGGGTGGGGCTGGTGGTGTGCTGAATTGGGTGATTGGGATTGACATGTATACACTGATGTGTATAAAATTGATGACTAATAAGAACCTGCTGTATAAAAAAATAAATAAAATAAAATTCAGAAAAACCCTAATACTATACTTTCTTTGGGTTATCTGTATAGAAATATGTTAATATAAATGTTTCAGACATTACCTGAAATTCCTAAAAATCTTATATGTTCTGGTATAATGTTATAAGTCATAATTCTAGTTATTACTTTAAAATATATATCTCAGAAATAACTAAATTTTCTTGTCAATTGCATTATTATGAATTTTCATCAAATCTTTAACCGTGGTTGTTTTCAAGTCTTTTGTCATTTACAGACAGTCCTCGGTGTACTCCGATGCTTTTGCAAAAATGTTCCTATAAAATGGTTTCATCTTCAAGTAATTCATAGAGAAGACTCTGACAAGTACAGGTTTTATGGTAACTGACTATACTGCTGAACTGAATGAATATGCATTTTCAGAACTCTAATGGAAAACCGCTGAATTCATAAAAGTGCTAACAAAAGATCAAGATAAAAAAAATTAATTACATGGGACTGAGTGAACTGATGGGGATGATTATAATTTTTGTGACTTTCTGTTTGAATAAAAAAAAAAAAAAAGAAAAGAGACTACCTTGGTTTTTACAGTGATTGAAGAAGTCCTGCCTCTGGCTTTTCAAAATTTTTTGAAACCCTTAATATCATTTCTTTGTAAAGTCTGCATGACATTGCGTTGTGTGAAAATACCATAATGCATGTAACTGGTCCCTCATGATGGTTATTTAAGTTTTTTTCAATATTTTTTGTGATTACAAATAATGCTTCAATGAAAAAAAAAAGAAAAGAAAAATGGTCACAGTGCACGTCCCCATCATTCAACAAATGTGTAGTAAGTACTTTCTTAATAAACTTTTATTTTCTATCTTCTGTAAAACAGCACATGTTTATTAAGCTCTGCAAAACTCTGCATGGGTGCTAGTGATGTAGAAATGAATATGATAAAATTTCCTGCTCTTAAGTGGCTTGTCTGAGTGGGGAGATAGACAAGAAAATTGATACTATATGGTGTCACAGGTGCCAGAATACAAGTAAGTGTGTATAGAGGCCAGCTCAGCTGGTATGCTTCGTCAATGACATCTTTTTTTTCTTTGATGTCAGAAAATTCTCAGCTTTTTTTGTTTTTAAATGAATTTCTCTTGTCTATAGCTGACATCCTCTCCTTCTGGAGAGTGTATTGCATCTCCTTATTCCATCCTCTATGCTTATTAACCTCTCATTTACTCATTTACTTATATGTCCATTTTGTGGATTTTCAGCATACAGTTTGTCTCTTCAAGTATGTCTAAGCTATTGCTTTATCTATCCACTTATTGTGTGAAGTTAATCGCTTTAAAATAAACCATAGAATCTTTCTTTCCAAACACCACACCAATTGAACAAAAAAGAAAATTGTAAAAATAAACTATTTTACCTCAGACTCAAGCCAGAATTTCGCATGAACGTGATTAGAGAATTTTCCTTGGGAGTGATTGAACAAAGAGGGGAAGAAGTAGAGTTGTTTTTGTCCCAGCAGCAAAGGTCTATAAAGCTGGGAAATTCTGCAAGAAAAAGGTTTTTATGACTTTGTTTTCAAGGAAAGCAGACTTAGGGTAAAATCCAGTCCCAGCTTCAGTGACCACAACAGTGACTCCTCAAATAAAGTCCTGGATTGGTCAGAGAGTAGGGAAATGTTTTGACTCAGTTGAGAACAAATGAGTTACTCTAATAGGAAGATAGAAAAAAGTAGCAGCAGGAAAAGTCTGGAATGACTTGTTAAGAGCTTGTCCCCAAATGGCTTGATCAACCAACATTTTATTAACAGATAAACACAGCAACGTGTTTTGCCACTGAGATTCAGGAGCTGAACTGTCAACTACTTTGAAGTCACCTGTGGTCAAGAATAAGAACCTGCTTTACTCTCTGATTTTAAACTGAGGACCACATGTTTGGAAGATGAGTTTGATGACCTCACAGCTAGGCTAGGGAAAACTTCAGAACCTCACTTGCAATTTCTTTTTTGATACCTTTTTCTTATATTGACCGTCTTTCTGGAATTATTTTCCTTTATCTAAAGTACTCCATTATACATTCCTTTATGACACGATTTTTATGGTAAACTCTCAGTTACTTTTTATTTATAAATGACTTCATTTCACTCTTGTTCATGAACAAAATTTTGCTAGTTAAAAAAGTTTGTACGGACAATTATTTTATCTTGACACCTTGAAGATGTTATTCCACTGTCTTCTGGATTCTATTATTGATCTGGAGAAGTCTACTGTCATTTTTGTTGTCATTTCTTGTTAGGTGATCCATCCTTTCTTGCTGGCTGCTTTATCAACTTTCTCTTTGTATTTGTTGTTTTTCAACTTTATTACCATATGTCTAGAATGAATTTTTTTTTCCTACTTGGAATATCTTGGGCTTCCTGGATCTGTAGATTCATATTAACTATCAGCTGTAATACATTCAAAGCCATGGTATTTTAAAATAATGCCTCTCGTTTTTATTCTGTCTTTTTGGGAAACTGATATATGCAAGATAAACCTTTCATTTAGTGTTCATATCTTGTAACCTCTCTTTCATATTTCCTATTTTTCTATGTAATGTGGCATTTTGGGGTCTATATCTTATGTTTCATTGATTCTTTCTTCAGTTATACCTAGTCTGCTTTTAACTCTATCCTTTGATTTAAAAAAAAAATCAAGTTCTTACCATATGACCCAGCAATCCCACTACTGGGTCAGAGAAAACCATAATCAAAAAGAGTCATGTATCAAAATGTTCATTGCAGCTCTATTTACAATAGCCAGGAGATGGAAACAACCTAAGTGTCCATCATCAGATGAATGGATAAAGAAGATGTGGCACATATATACAATGGACTATTACTTAGCCATAAGAAGAAATGAAATTGATCTATTTGTAATGAGGTGGATGGACCTAGAGTCTGTCATACAGAGTGAAGTAAGTCAGAAAGAGAAAGACAAATACCATATGCTAACACATATATATAGAATTTAAGAAAAAAAAATGCCATGAAGAACCTAGGGGTAAGACAGGAATAAAGACACAGACCTAGAGAATGGACTTGAGGATATGGGGAGGGAGAAGGGTAAGCTGTGACAAAGTAAGAGAGTGGCACGGCCATATATACACTACCAAATGTAAAATAGATAGTTAGTGGGAAGAAGTTGCATAGCACAGGGAGATCAGCTCGGTGGTTTGTGACCACCTAGAGGGGTGGGATAGGGAGGGTGGGAGGGAGATGCAAGAGGGAGGTGATATGGGGATATATGTATATGTATAGGCAATTCACTTTGTTATATGACAGCAACTAACACACCATTGTAAAGCAATTATACTCCAATAAAGATGTAAAAAAAATAAATTACATATTTAAAAAATAAATAAATAAATAAAAAGTTCTATTTATGCTATGGCCTGAATGTTTGTGTCCCCCTAAAATTCATATATTGAAATTCTAACCCCTGAAGATGATGGTATTAGAAGGTGAGGCCTCTGGGAGATGCTTAGGTCATGGGGGCAGAGCTCTCATAAATGGGATTTTAACACTTTATCAAAGAGGCTTGAGAGAGATCCCTAGATCCTTCCTCCATGTGAAATTGTGATGAGAAGTCAGTGATCTGGAAGCGAGTCCTCACCCCATCATGCTGACACCTTAACCTTGAATTTCCAGCCTCCAGAAGCACGAGCAACAAATTTCTGCACTCTGTGATATTTTGTCATAGCAGCTTCAATAGACTAAGAAAATTTGTTTCTTTGCTTGTTTGCTTTTAATCTGAACAGATAATTCATTCACATGGATAAACATCCAAAAATACCAAACATTATCCAGTGAAATGTCTTCCATGAACCTCCACTAGTTCCCCTCCACTGCATTTTTGATATCGACCTCTATGTTGCTATTTCCAATGATTGAACTTCAGTGACATTTGGCATGGCCAGTCACACCTCCTTCTCTCCAGGAATGTCACACACCTCTGTTCTCCCCAGAGAACATTGAAACCTCCCCAGTCTCCTTTGCTGGGTTCTCCTTTGATCACTCATATTAACATTGAGTTACACTAGGGCTCAGTCCTTGACCTTATTTGTTTTACTACCTACACTTGGCAATCTCTTACTGCTTGTTAATCTCACCAAGTCCACCGATTTAGATGCCATCTATATATTCATAATAGTCAAATTTATATTTCCTGCCTAAACTCCTCATCCAAACTTCAGATCTGTATAACCAATCACCTACTTGACACTTCCACTTGGATATCTAATAGATATCAAAATTAACATGTCAAAAACAAGACTCTAGATTTTCTCTCATGAATCTGCTCTAGTATCCTTCTCCATCTTTGATGAAAGTAATTTTATCCTTCTTGATACCTGGGTCTTAAGACCCACATCCTGCCAAAATCTTGGAACTATTAACCTTGTAAAGTTTTTGGCAGCCTGTTTGTCCTAGAATAATATCATTTTGTTTTAATTTTATTTCTTTGATTACTAATGATTTTGAGCCCATTTATGAGCTGTCTTTGGTTCTCATCTGTGTATTGCCTAATCATAACCTTAGCCCATTTATTTTTCTATTGGGTTGTTACTATTTTTGTTCTATAAGATTTTGTGTTATGGTGTAGAGCTCAGTGCCTGATCTCATGACGAACTGTTTCAAATTTCTAAATTTTAAATTTCTAAAGTGGACTTTACTATGAAAACAAATATATTAATTATTTGGGGAACAGAAAGGCATCCTAATTGTTTTCACTTATGTTAAATCTTTAGTGGCTAAACTTCTGAAAATTATTCAAGATTGTCAGAGCCATATGCCAAAGGAGGCACCTACTTCCCATTTCTGTGAATCTGAGTTCTTAACATTTTTCTTAGAATGTGAGTAAAGTGGACAGCTTTCAAACTTCCTGCTGACTGGGATTCTAGCTCATCCTCATTTCCCATTTCCTTCTCTTCTCCCGTTCTGATTTCTAAGCAGTTGTAAACCCCAAATCAGAATAATTATATGGATCACAGAACTAACTTCCTCAATTCTGCTTCATTACACTTGAAAAGGAATGTTCTAGATTAATATTTTGATGAGAAAACATCTGTTCAGTTTTTATATTCCTACTTATATTGAGTGACTTGAAAATTTCCCCTGCAGCCTGTTCTCCAGATACTTAGGGAATTGCCTTGGGAATAACCTTCTAGCATAGATCCTAACTCTGCCATATATTGGTTTATTAGGTGATTAAAGAAGAGATTGGAACCAAGTTTTGCACTACCGTTAAATTTTTAAAAAGCATTCTCTCATATTGAGACCAAACAATGGGAGTGTTGCTCTGAAAACAGAGGTTATGGTCTGAAGCATTCTGATCTAGTTGTTTCTAAAACTGTAGTTTGTGAATTTGGGGAAGTCCAAGAGATTCAGAGGCAGTGGCTCATGACTGTCATGTGGTTAGGGCAGTGCTGAGGTGAAGGCACTTCTGCTCCACCCTACTCCTACAATTTTGTTCATTATTCAGTTAGTCAGGCTTTCCCTATGCTGGTTAAAGTGGACAGTTAATTTTAACCACTTTAGTAGCGATAAAAGTTAGTTCAACTGGTTGATTGATTAAAATTTTACTTTCCTGTATGTCAGCTGCAGACTGCTTCTGCCAGTCAGTGCTGAGCTATAATAGGCACCATGAAGGAGTGAGAATACCCTTGCCTTCAAGAAGCTTTATAATATAGTAAGTATGTATCATGCGTGCACATGTGCACACACCATGTACTTAAATATATCCATAATATAGAGGGCAGCATTCAAAAGAAAGAAAATTAATGTCATGTAGCTTGGCGAGTTAATGGGTCATATTGAGTAAAAGCTGGGATTTGGGAGTCTACTGACCTTGGTTTAAGTTCAAAATTTTCCTCATCTCTAAGATACTGCTGGCCATGAAAAGTTGGTGTGAGGATTATGGGAGATAATGTGTGTGAAATCATAGTTACTGCACTGCATAGTTGCTCAATAAATGCTACTTCCTTTTCCTTCTCTCTGATCTTTTCCTCCTTTCATAGACATTAGCTATCTATTTTAATACCCATCAATCCAGTTCATGTTCTCAAGTTTTAAACTTTGATACTTTCTAATATGTTTATGTATATACACATGCACACTTGCATGTGCTATTTACTGTATTTCTTACTAGGCTATAAATACCTTAAAGGTAAGGGTATTCTTACTCCTTCATGATGCCTATTATAGCCTCATATTTGTTTCCTGATATCCACAAGATGGAATAACATCTATTCTTGTGTCAAAACCCATACACACTCCCCAACATAAAAATACCCAGCAAGATAGCAATGCATCTGATTGTTAGATCTCTGGGCCCATAAAGTTTTTTTTCCTTGGTTAGATTCTAAGTAATGTAAAATTTCTGGAAAAATTAATGGGAATGAAGATATGACAAAATGCACTTTAGAGCATACTCCCCACTGCCCCAATATGCCTACTAAAAAATTTCACTAAAAGTCCCATTGGAGAAAGGTGGTCAATGGGTCACTGGTATGTTACAATGCTTAGTGCTGTGGTTCCCATCTGCAAACGATTTTTGCAAATTCCAATCCACGTAGTGAAGTTTGAGCTGAAGTGAACACTATGTCAACAGACTATAAAACTTTGAAGTAAAACCAAAGAAAGGCTTTCTTTAAGAAAAAAGTCATGAAGGGTGAGCCTTTTGTCAGTCTAAAAAAGAAAATTCATATTATCTGCTCTTTTCAGTTTCAGAGATTTATGTTCTAAGCCTAAGGTAATTCACCTATCTGAAATAGTAAGCTGCACCCAAATATGTGCTTAAATAAACCCTATGACTAATCAAATGATAATCAAAATATTTTGCACTTCATATGGAAGAAATCCTCACAAAACCTTGGTAAATGCATTTACCATCTCTCACAACCTCTTGGAAACTTGAGCTCCATTTGGCATATGCTCAGAGGTAGTGTTGTTTGTGTTTTCACAACACCTGGTATCTAAATGCTGCCAAATACACAGATCTTGGGACTCAAGAAAACATCTGCAGGGCTTGAAGGGTTCTTAACCACTCAATTGGATGAGTTGATGTGTTGCATCGAGAGGGGCACAGTGATTGGTTTCTGACTTACTCTCAGGCACTGGGGTGGGGTCGCGTAGACAAAATAAAACTAAAAAGAAACTTCTAGGAAATTTTACGCTTGGCAGTCCTGAGTTGAGGAAAAAAATTCACAGAACATTTTGGACTTGAAGAGTTATGTCAAATCTTTAAAAATGCTGCCATTTTTAGCTCTCAATAAACGAGTGAACCATCTTATGAACCAGCTACTATTCCTGCCCTCTCACTCTAACTTGGGTTGGATCCTTTTTGTTTTAACTTCTTGAACATTCAAATCAAATATTTTTTCTTCCAATAACTCAACCATAGTAGAGAGTGATTGGGTCATACAGTCCTTTACCGACTTTGGAAACAAGCATTTCTTTTTTGTGAAAAGAAAGCTGTGACCTCAAGTGGCTACAATAATATTAATGATAATACATAGTTAGAGTCCTGTGCTTCTAAGGTGCCAGGCAGAGATTTAAGTATTAACTCTATATGAGCTCTTTTAATCCTAACAACATTATGAAATAGATGCTATTATCACATGCATTTTACAGGTGGGGAAACTGAATCCCAATGTAATTAATGCACATAATTAACTTGCTCAGTGTCACTCAGCTAATAAGTGGTCAGGTTGGGATTTGAACCCGGTGACCAGATGATGGATAACAATCATTCATGGACTGTCAGAGCTGGAAATATCATTTGGGCATGAGAGGCTATTGAAGGGATAAGCTCATCCTCCCAAACTGGAATTGAGGGATTTAGGCAGAAGTGTTATTCTTTCCTAAAGCTTGACTCTCATTTGCTGTAGGGTTTACTCTCTTTCCTATTCAGGCTGCGATCTCTAAGACTGGCAAGATTTAAAGGAATGAACTGACTTTTTATGTCAGTCTAAAAGGTTCTTGGTTCTTAGGTTTCTCCTTAGGCTTCCAAAGTTTCCTGAGAACTTTGTTGTAATTTCATGTGCTTTCAGAGAAAGCCAGACTCTAGTTTGTAATACATGCATTATGTATTATGTTAATGATGGGGCTGACTCCAGCCCAGTGGTGTATATCGTAGGTTGTCTGATCACATTTCCTAAAGTGTAGTCTTGGTTTTGTCAAGTGCCGTGAGGGTGGTCTTGCCCTGGAATTTGTAGCCCCAAATATCTTTTCCTCCACTTTCTAATAAAATCCAATTAAATAAGATTATTATGACAAGTGGAAACTTTTGCCTTGTAAGTTTCCTACCAAAGAACAAAGCATCTTCTTTTCAAAGCATCTTGTCTTAAAAAACAAGTGCCTTTGAAAGACCAGGCATGGGTAACTACAAACAAGTGTTGTACGTGAGAATGAAAGAAGCAAAGAAGCAAATAGAATTTGGACTATTCTATATTAAAATCAAAGAACAAGACAAAATTTGTGAGAAAACACAGAGTACCCCAGAAAAAAAAGTTGCAGTAACACATGATGGATTTAAAGTACTGCTGGACCCCTGCTGAGTGAAGCCAGCCAGTTATGTATTCAGCTTCTAGTTTTACAAGTGACTTCTGGAAGTAGGCTCCAGATGAGAAAATAACACATGGCTAAAATCAGAAAATAAAGAGAATTACAGTGAGTCTTTACTGGAGAGAAATGAGTATACATATTAGAGGACTCACTCTTTTATAATTTAAACAAGGGACAACTTCAATGTTAAAAACAATGTAATTGATAACAATGCCTTCTAATTGCAAAATTTTGTGACTACAGTGTTGTGTCAGCGTTCCCCAAGACCACGCCAGTTTCAGTGATTTGTTTGGAGGGTTTACAGAGCTCATCATATAATTGTACTCATGGCTGTGATTTATTTCAAAGGACCAACGATGAAATTGGCAAAGGGAAAAGATGCATGAGTGATGTCCAGAGGAAACCAGGTGCAAGCTTTCAAGGGTCCTCTCCCAGTGGAGTCACACAAGACTCAATTCCCCCAGCAACAAACTGTGACAACACAGGTGAAATGCTGCCAATTGGAAACCTTGTTAGAGACTCAATGCCCAGGGTTTTTACTGGGGGAATCATCATACAGGCATATTTGCCAAGCAAATACCAAAATTGCAGACTTTCAGAAGGACAGCAGGTATTCATCACAAACCATATTATTGTTTAAACTGTGCAGGCACAGTGGGCCACTCATAAGTTAGGGTGGGAACCCTCCTGAAATCCAAGTTCCTAGAGGCCAGCCAAAGGCAAACCTTCTATGTAGGTCTTTCTAAGGTTAGCCTGCTATGGTTACTCTTTTCTGCACAAGTGGAAAGTAACATGATTGACTGGGAAACACTGATATAAAGATAAGCTTAGTATAGATGATCAAGAATTGGGATTTCTAAAGTTTAGCTTAAGTCTCCTAGAGGAGACATACTCAAAATGGAAGTGGCCCTTGATGTAACATGACAAATCTCTGTTGGTGGGATAAACCTCTACTCCACTTCCACAAGAATTACAGATCTACAGTTACTTCCCCCGCTCCTACTCCCCCAGCCCCATCTTTCCTTTGAGCATGACTAGGCAAGTCATTTGAATATAAACTTGTTTATATAAACTCTTGTTTTAATAAATTCTTTTCCGGGATAAAATTTGCAAATTCTTTGGCCTATTGGCGTGAAAGCTACTATTTAAAGGTAAATTTCTTACTAGACTCTCAGAACGCGTGAGAATTTCAAAGCTGTACTGCAAGTGTCCAGATAGGGGTTTTTCTTCATATGAGTGTTAGTTGGTAATGTTACACATTCAGACACTGCGATGAAATTTGTTTCTATGGAGACTCTAAACATGGTATGTCAAATGTGTCATTAAACCTGAACTATCTAAATTTCATACTTCTGGCTTCATAAAGAACTGAATGAGACTTTTTCAGTCTTTAGAAAGTAACAAAGCTATTCTGGAATGGGAATAGAAATGACGTGCCTATAATCAGAGATTCTACAGATGAAAAAGACCTTATTAGGTCATCTAGTTTGCAGCTGGGTTCTTCTCATTACAACTGCCAATGTTTAAATGGGGTCAGACTCACAGTTCCAGTATATCTCTGAGAAGGCTCTGCTACTATCTAATTAAGCTAGAAATTTCACCTAGAAGGGCATTGTGTCACTCAGCTGGGAGCTACTACATACAACCAATAAGGAAGGGTATATTCTAATGGTGAGTAGGGGGGAAAGAGCTGGTTCAAGGGTCTCTCGAGGGGGGAATGAATTAAAATTCCAAAGTCTGGTTCATAAAGAAGAGCATTCAGAAAGGGAGAGGTGGGAGATGCAGAGGTAGTGAGTGAGGGCTTGTTGTGCTGAGTGCTTGGCACTGACAGAGGTTATAGAGAAGGGTGAAGGAATAGCTTATGCTTAAAAGGCTCATTGCCCAGTAGGTTTAACAGGAAAATCCAAATGTGCACTTAAGAACAATACAGAAAATTCTTTCTCCTTTTATCCACCAAATTGGTTCATTGTAAAATCCAATTATATGTCGTCTTTTATTTATAATGCCATTCACCCACTGTGAGAAGCCATAGGCCTCCCCTTCCACCCAAGTAGTAGGAGGGCTAGATCTGGGCTGCCCCAGTGTATTCTTTTGCCCAGTATTTCTGGTGTCCCTTGGTGTATTTCTGAGATAGGGACATAGACTGAGTTAGCATTCAGCTTGCTTTGAAGTGAAAGAGATGTGGGCATCCACAACATTACACTTTACATTATACCTTACATCAGGTAGACTATTGTACCTATAAAAATATAGGTACATTCATTTAATAAAAGGGAAAATTAACCATACATACCTTATAAAATTTCTGGTTTACTGTGATTAAGGACTTAGGAAGGTGGAAGAGAAGGATCCTGAGGGCTTCCTCTTTTTTTCCTTTCTCCCTTCCATCCTCCTTCATTCTTTTCCTTAATCATTTCACCTAATTAATACTTACTAAAATGCTTCTATGGACCAAGTACAGTGATCAGTGCTAGGTCCCTGCACCCAGAGAATATTTTCTCTAACGGAGGATCAAATATATAAGCAATTATAATATAGTGTGGTAAAGTCTATGAAGATGAAAGAACAGGGTGCTGGAGGAGACACAAAATATGATCTAACTCAGTTTATCTAAGTCAAAGAAAATTCCTCATAGGAAGTGACATATGGGCTGATACCTAATGGATAGGTCGGAGTTAGTCATGTAAAAGAAGGGTGAAAATATTGGTCACTGGAAGAGGGTAGAGCAATTGAGAAGGTCTGTAGTCTGGAAGAGCAGGGCCCAGGCAGGCAATTGAAACAAGCCCAGTTTACCTGGAGCACACAGTGGAGGTGGATGGAACTATAGTGGTGAAATGGGGAAGAAGAAAATGTGTAGAGAATATAAGGGAGAAAAGATAATCAGAAACCAGATCAGGAGGTTATGCTTAGCAAGTTGAATTTTTCCCAAACAGAAATAGGACTTATTGAAGAGTGATATACAAGAGAAAGTCATAATAAAATATTTTTAGAAATATCACTAGACACTCCTGCATAAGATGGTAACTAACTCCCTGAAGAGATTAAACCAGTGAGACTCTATATTTAGGGACACCAACCACAGTAAAGTTTGGGGGTTCCAATGAAAATAGGGGAATTAACTGAAGGTTGATGTTCTGAACAATGATATCCATACCCTCAATCTCTTTCCCCCACTTGCCTTCCAAACTGGTCACAGTTGGGTTTACACTTATCTCCCCCCCCCAACCTTCTGGCAGGAAATTTAAAAATTTAGTCCTGGAAAATATCTGCACAACAGAAAAGTAGTACAAATAATATTAGTTATGAATCTGCAAGGAAACAGCTTGGCCCCGTTGTATCACACTACAGTGAGGTTTACAAGGTGATAAGGTAGATACCTGTGTACAAACTTCCAGTCAGGGTTTTAGTGTATCCTTCTTAAAAATGACAGTATGACAAACTATAAACAGATATATTTGAGGTGAGCCTTGACATGAAAGCAAGAGTCAAAATAAACAGAAAAAAAACCCACAAAAGCTTTCAGAAGAAAGAGAAAGTATAGAAAAATAGAATACATTTTTAAAAAAAAAGCATACTCTAAGATAAATGAGATGACATTTCATGTATAAAACAAGGATAGACAAATCTACCAGAGAAAAGGACATTAAGATTATCAAAAAGAGCTCTTTGTAATGAAAGTTATTATAGAAGATGTAAAAAACTCAATAAAAGGTTTGGAAGACAAAATGAGGAAATGTTTCAAAAAGTAGAATAGGAAAAAAAAAGATAGAGAATAGAATGAGAATGGTAAGAAAACTAGAGAGCAAGACTTGGAGGTCCAAATTTAAGACAAAAAATTTTACAACAAGAAAATTAAAGGAAATCATCAAAGAAGTAATTCAAGAAAATTTCCTAGAATTGAGGAATATGAGATTTCAGATTGAAAGTGCTCAGCACAATGGGTCAAACAAAACCCATTACAGTGCACATTAAATGTGAAATTTCAGAACACTGGGCCAAAGAGAGGATCCTAAGACCTTCTCTTAAGAGAAAAATGGTCATATACAGCAGTTCAGGAACCAGAATGGTTTTCAACTTCTTAAGGGCAAAAATGAAAGCTAGAAGATGAAGGAAGAATGTCTTCTAAGTTCCATTACGTCCAAACTGTAATTCTATACTCAGACAAAATATAAATCAAGTGTGAGTCTTGAATACAGCATTTCAGACAGGCAAGGTTTCAGAAGTTTTGTTTCCTCAGGGGATGAGTGGAGTAAGTGAGGGTGTAATATAAAATTAGGGAGAGAGAAATAAGATCCAGGAAGTAGCGAGTCCAAAACAGGAAGGGGGTGACCAGATCCACTTGGATGATGATGCAGGGAGCCCTCAGGCCACCAGGTCTGCAGCAGACCTGGAGAGCAGCAGTCTGGACTGAGCAGGCTGAGGGAGGGCTCGGGGAGTGAAGTCTCTAAGAAGATGAAATCGATACCCAAGCTGATGTGTTTGAATGACTTGAGACCAGACTTACACTGCTGGTGGAGAATTGGGGAATAAATGAATAACAAGAACTTAATAACAAGCATTTAATAACAATCCATTTCCTTGCCTTTTCTAGTTTATAGGGCTGCATTCCTTCCACTCCTTGGCTCACAGACCCTTTCTCCTTCAAATCTCTCTTGGCTGAGTTTACATCACCTTTTCTTTTTTGTAGTAGAATCTCTTTCTAACACAGATACTTGTGATTACATCTAGCACCCACTTGGTTAATTCAGAATAATCTCCACATCTCAAGATCCTTAATTATTTAAAATCACATCTGCAAATTTTCTTTTGCCATAAAGGGTTACATTTACTGGTTCCAAGGATTAGAACCTGGATATCTTTGAGAGCCATTATTCATCCTGACATTGCTCTTAAAACTGAAACAATTATTAAGTCAAGAGAAAAATATTATTTATATAAGAGAGGAAATTTAATTGTTGTATACTGCATGGCTCCCTATGAACAATATTTACATGGTCCTAGTCATGTTAACTTGATTATGAATTCAACCCCACATTTCAATATAATTATTTCAGAGGATGAGGGAGGGAAAGTTTGTGTGTGTGTATGCGTTTGTGTGGGTTTGGGAGATAGTTGTTGGGAAGATAGCTAAATCTTTGATCTCCATGATAGGAATTTAATAGATAACATCTAAATCTGAAATATCAAGAAATTGCAATGTAAGAATGCTGTTGGTATTTTGTAAACACCAAAATAGCTAAAAAGGATGAAAAGTGATTGCCATTGAGTATCAAGGGAGTAGGATGGTGGGAAAGTTTGGGGACTGGCTGTTTTTCCTAATGAGTCTTATAAAGTTTTACATAAAATTAAAAATATAATTAAAGTGAAAAAGGTTAGATTAAATTCTTAGGCAAGGGTACGGAAACTTTTCAGAAGTGAGATGATTACACTGGGCAGGAAAAAAAGTCATCTTTCTAGTTGACGTGTGAAAGAGACAAGGTAGAGTTGGGAGACTAAGTAGGAATTGGGGACGTGGAGAAAAGGAGGGATCAGGTGACATGTAGATGGTAGATTTGACAGAAATTGCTAATTTATTTGATGTGAGGATTGAGGAATAAGGAGCTATCAAGTTTGACACTCAGTTTTCTGGTTTTGGCATCTGGGTTGATGATGATGCTATCCAATGAGAAAGGGAATTCAGGGGAGAGGGGACACTTTGGAATCAGGTGGTTAGAGATACGTGAGCAGACTCAGGACTGGGTGTATTTGGGAACCAGTAGCACAATGGGAGGCGTGAGAAGGAATGAGTGTAATCTCTGAGGAGAACCTGCCTCTGAGAGGGATCTGAGGAACTAGTGTATTACGGGAGGAGGTGTGGGCATTTCTATTCTTTTGTTTCTCTGCTTGGTTCTGCTGTTTTAATTTTCAAATGCACAAGAGTGGTTGAGAAATCAGTTAATATTTCAGTGCTTAAAAGCTTATGAAGGATTTCTCTTTCCTTCCCAACAGAGTCTCATACACTCCAGGAGGGCATATGTAAATATTGTTCCAAGATTAATACTTAAATATAGAAAATGGTTCATAAGAACCTATGTATCTATATGGTCTATTTTATAGTAGACGGTTAAAAACTTTCCATTTGTCAGCAGATTCTTTTAAAGATTTGGTAATTGGGGGCTTCCCTGGTGGCGCGGTGGTTGAGAGTCCGCCTGCTGATGCAGGGGACACGGGTTCGTGCCCTCGTCCGGGAAGTTACCACATGCCGCGGAGCGGCTGGGCCCGTGAGCCATGGCCGCTGAGCCTGCGCATCCGGAGCCTGTGCTCCGCAATGGGAGAGGCCACAACAGTGAGAGGCCCGCATGACCCTTATCCTATTATCCTAATGGAAAAATGCAACCCAGAATAAAATGTATGGAAAACATCCATAATGCATGACCTAATCATGTGTGAAATGCAGTAGTAGTCAGCAGACACTGGGTGATGCTGAAGGTCAGTCAAAGTGCAACAAAGAAAGGTCCATCCATTGAGCTAGGTACATGGGTGGTATATTTTCTTCCTCTGTATATACTTGTCTTTTTTTCTTTCCTCCTCTGGCTGCTTTTGAGATTTTCTCTTTAACGTTGGTATTCAGCAATCTGATTATGATGTGCCTTGGTTTTTTTTTCTTCTTTTTAAATGTTTCTACTGGTTAGGGTTTGCTGAAATTCTTGGATTTGTGGGATTATAGTTTTCATCAAATTTGGAAAAATATCAGCCTCTATTCCTTCAAATAATTTTTCTGAATCTTCCTCCTCTTTCTGTGAGACTCCAATTACATTAGTTCTATAGGTATTGTTATATATCACTGTGACTCTGATTATTTTATTTCAGTCTTTTATCTCCTGGTACTTCATTTTAGTTAGTTTCTTTTTTTAAATTGAAGTACAATTGAATTACGATATTATATTAATTTCAGGTGTACAACACAGTGATTCAATATTTTTATAGATTATACTCCATTTAAAGTTATTACAAAATAATAGGTATATTTACCTGTGTGGCATAATATATCTTTGCTGCTTATTTGTTTTATGCATAGTAGTTTGTATTTCTCATTTAGATACACCTATCTTGCCCCTCCTCCGTCCCTTTCCCCACTGGCAACCACCAGTTTTTTGTCTATATCTGTGAGTCTGTTTCTGTTTTGTTATATGTATTTGTTTTATTTTTTAGATTCCACATGTACGTGATAACATAGAGTATTTATCTTTCCCTGTCTGGCTTATTTCACTCAGCATAATACATTCTAGGTCCATCCACATTGCTGCAAATGGCAGAATTTCATTCTTTTTTATTTTTGAGTAATATTCCATTGCATATACATATATGACATCCTTATCCATTCATCTGTTGATGGACATTTAGCTTACTTCCATATCTTGGCTATTGTAAATAATGCTGCTATGAACACTGGGGTACATGCATCTTTTCAAATTAGTGTTTTCGTTTTCTTTGGATATATACCTAACAGTGGGATTGCTTGATCATATGGTAGTTCCTTTTTTAGTTTTTCAAGGAACCACCATACTGTTTTCCATTGTGGCTGCAAAAAGTTACATTCCCACTGAGAGTGTACTATGGTTCACTTTTCTCCACATTCTCACGAACATTTGTTACTTGTAGACTTTTTCTGATGATAGCCATTCTGACAGGTGTGAGGTGATGTTTCATTGCATTTTTAAAAATTTTAATTTATTTTTGGCTACGTTGGGTCTTAATTGCTTCATGGGGGCTTTCTCTAGTTGCAGTGAGCAGGGGCTACTTTTTGTTGTGGTGTGCAGACTTCTGACTGCAGTGCCTTCTCTTGTTGTGGAGCATGGGCTCTAGGCACATGGGCTTCAGTAGTTGTAGCATGCAGGCTCAGTATTTGTGGCTCACAGGCTCTAGAGCACAGGCTCAGTAGTTGTGGCACAGGGGTTAGTTGCTCCGTGGCATGTGGGATCTCCCCAGACCAGGGCTCAAACGCATGTCCCCTGCATTGGCAGGCGGATTCTTAACCATTGTGCCACCAAGAAAGTCCCTCATTGTGGTTTTGATTTGCATTTCTCTGATGATTAGCAATGTCAAGGATTTATTTATTTTCATGTGCCTGTTGGCCAATTGACCATCCTCTTTGGAGAAATGCCTTTTCAGGTCTTCTGCCCATTTTTAATCAGGTTGCTTGTCTTTTTGATATTAAGCCACGAGTTGTTTATATACTTTGGATATTAACCCCTTATTGGTCACATCATTTACACATACTTTCTCCCATTCAGTAGTTTGTCTTTCTGGTTTTTCAATGGTTTTCATTGTTGTGCAAAAGTTTTAATTTAATGTGGTCACATTTGTTTATCTTTGTTTTGTTTCTTTTGCCTTAGGAGACAGATCCACAAAAATATTGCTGTGATTTATGTCAAAGAGCGTTCTGCCTATGTTTTCCTCTAGGAGTTTTACATTTAGGTCTTTAATCCATTTTGGGTTCATTTTTGTGTATGGTATGAGAAAATGTTCTAATTTCACTCTTTTACATGTAGCTACCCAGTTTTCCCAGCACCACTTATTGAAGAGACTAGCTTTTCCCCATTGTATATTCTTGCCTCCTTTGTTGTAGATAAATTGAGCATATAAACATGGGTTTATTTCTGGGCTCTCTATTCTGTTCTATTGAACTATGTGTCTGTTTTTGTGCCAGTACCACACTGTTTTGATTACTGTAGCTTTGTAGTATAGTCTGAAGACAGGGAGTGTGATATCTCAAGCTTGATATTTTTTCTCAAGATTACTTTGGCAATTCAGGGTCTTTCGTAGTTCCATATAAATTTTAGAATTATTTGTTCCACTTCTGTGAAAAATGTCATAGATATTTTGATAGGGATTGCATTAAGCCTGTAGATTGCTTTGTATGGCCTGTAGATTGGGTAGTATGGCCATTTTAACAATATTAATTCTTCCAATCCAAGAACACATATATCTTTCTATTTTTTGGTATCATCACTTTCCTTCATCAGTGTTTTATAGTTCTCGGCGTATAGGTTTTTCACATCCTTGGTTAAGTTTATTCCTAGGTATTTTATTCTTTTTGATGCAACTTTAAACAGGATTGTTTTATTGCTTTCTCTTTCTGATATTTCATTATCTGTGTATAGAAAAGCCACAAATTTCTATATATTAATCTTGTATCCTGCAACTTTACTGAATTCATTTATTAGTTCTAATAGTTTTTGGGTGGGGACTTTAGGGTTTTCTATATGTATTATCATGTCATCTGTAAATAGTGACAGTTTAACTTCTTCCCTTCCAGTTTGGATGCCTTTAACTTCTTTTTCTTGTCTGATTGCTGCAGCTAGAACTTTCAACACTATGTTAAATAGAAGTGGAGAGAATGGGTATTTTTGTCTTTTTCCTGATTTCAGAGGGAAGGCTTTCAACTTTTTACTTTGAATATGTTAACTATGGGTTTGTCATAAATAGCCTCTATTATGCTGAGATATGCTCACTCTATATCAGTTCTGATGATAATTTTTATCATGAATGTATGTTGAATTCTGTGAAATGCTTTTTCTGTGTCTATTGAGAAGATCATGTGACTTTTATCCTTCCTTTTGATAATGTAGTGTATCACATTAATTGATTTCTGAATGTTGAACCATCTTGCATTTCTGGAGTAAATCCCACTGAATCATGGTGTATGATCCTTTTAATATATTATTGAATTCATTTTGTTAATATTTTGTTGAGGATTTTTCATTTATATTCATCAGCAATGTTGGCCTATAATTTTCTTTTTTTGTAGTGCCTTTGTCTGGTTTTGATATCAGGGTAATGTTGCCCTCATAGAATGAATTTGGAAGTGTTTCATCCTCTTCAATTTTTTGGAATAGTTTGAGAAGTATAGGTCTTAGCTCTTCTTTATGTATTTGGTAGAATTCCCCTGTGAAGCTGCCTGTTCCTGGACTTTTGTTTGCTGGGAGATATTTTTAAATTACAAATTCAATTTCACTATTAGATTGTCTATTTCTTTCTTTTTTAAATTTTGGCTGTACTGTGCCGCTTGCAGGATCTTAGTTCCCTGACCAAGGATCGAACATGGGACCCTGGCAGTGAGAGCATGGAGTCCTAACCACTGGACCACCAGGGAATTCCCTATTGTCCATTTCTTTCTGATTCAGTCTTGGAAGGTTGTATGTTTCTAGAAACTTGTTTATTTCTTCAAGGTTGTCCAACTTGGTGGCATATAACTGTTTGTAGTATTCTCTGATGATTTTTTTGTATCACTGTGATATCAGTTGTTATTTCTCTTCTTTCATTTCTTATTGTGTTTATTTGTGTCCTCTCTCTTTTTTTGTGATAAGCCTGGCTAAAATTTTAACAATTTTGTTAATCTTTTCAAAAAAGCAACCTGTGGTTTCATTGATCATTTCTACTGTTTTTTTGGTCTCTTTTTTATTTATTTTCTCTCAATTTTTATTATTTCTTTCCTTATGCTGACTTTTGGCTTGATTTCTTCTTTTTCTGTTTCCTTTAGATGGTAGGTTAGGTGGTTTATTTGAGATTTTTTGTTTCTGGAGGTAGGCCTGTATCATTGTAAACTTCCCTCTTAGAGCTGCCTTTGTTGCATCCCATAGATTTTGGAAAGTTGTGTTTCCATTTTCATTTTTCTTGAGGTATTTTCTGATTTCCTTGTTGATTTCTTTACAGACCCATCAGTTTTTTGAAATTGATTTTAATTTTAGTAGCATGTTGTTATGTCTCCAAGTCTGTGCTTTTCCAGTTTTCTTTCCTGTAATTGGTTCCTAGTTTCATACCATTGTGATTGCAAAACATGCTTGATATACTTTCTAGCCTCTTAAATTTATTGAGACTTGTTTTGTGGCCTAGCATATGGTCTATCCTGGAGAAGGTTCCATGTGAATGTATATTCTGCTATTTTTGGGTGGAATGTCTTGTAGATATCTATAAGTCCAACTGGTCTGATGTTTCATTTAAAATCACTCTTTCCTTATTGATTTTCTTTCTGGATGACAGTCCACTGATGTAATTGTGGTGTTAAAGTCTACTATTATTGTATTATTGTTGATTTCTCCCTTTACATCTGTTAATATTTGTTTCATATAGTTAGGTGTTCCTATTTGAGATGCATATTTTTAAATGAGTGTTATATACTCTTTTTATATTGATTCCTTTTTCATTATATAATGTCCTTCTTTGTCTTTTATTATAGACTTTGCTTTAAAGTCTATTTTGTCTGATATGAATGCTTCCCCCACTTTTTATCGTGTTTCCACTTGCACAAAATATCTTTTTCCATCTTCTCACTTTCAGTCTGTGTGTGTCTTTAGCTCTGAATTGAGTCTTTCATAAGCAGCATATAGATGGGTCTTATTATTATTTTTATCTAATCAGCTACCTATGTCTTTTGATTGGAGCATTTAGCATTTAGCATTTAAAGTGATTGATATGTATGTATTGAATGTATGTATTGAATGTATGTATTGAATACTTACTGCCATTTTGTTACTTGTTTTCTGGTTGTTTTGGAGTTCTTCTCTGTTCTTTTCTTCTTTTAGTTTCTTCCCTTGTGGTTTAATGATTTTCTTTAGTGGGATGCTTGTGTTCCTTTCTCTCTAGTTTTCATGTATCTATTGTAGGTTTTGGTTTTTAGTTGCCATGTGATTTATATATCTTGAACTATATCTACTTGTTTAAACAGGTAGTCATTTAAGTTCAAACAGATTCTAAAATATCTACATTTTTTTACTCCCCTCTCTCAAATTGTGTTTTTGATGTGATATTTTATATCTTTATGTTCATCACTTTACTGATTAATGTAGTTATAGTTGATTTTACAATTTTTTGTCTTTAACCTTCATATTAGCTTATTTGATTTGTTGAATCTCAGCCTTTATTATATATTTTCTTTTACTAGTGGTGTTTTTCCTTTCCTATAGATACCTACTTCTTGACATAGATTTTTCTTTTCCACATAGAGAAGACCTGTTAATATTTCTTTTAGGGTAGGTTTAGTATTGATGAACTCTTTTAGTTTTTGCTTGTCTGAGAATTTCTTTATCTCTCCCTCAATTCTAAATGATAATCTTCCTGGATAGAGTAACCTATTTTGCAGATTTTCCTCTTTCAGCACTTTGAATATATTCTGCCAGTCTCTTCTGGTCTGCAAACTTTCTGCAGAAAAATTAGCTTATAGCCTTATGAGGGTCTCCTTGTATATGATTCTTTGATTTTCTCTTGCTGCCTTTAGAATTTTCTCTTTATCTAAACTTTTGTCATTTTAATTTTGATATGTCTTGTTTTAGGTCTGTTTGATTTCATCTTGTTTGGGACCCTCTGTGCTTCCTCTACCTGGATATCTGTTTCCTTCTTCAGGTGTGGGATGTTTTTAGCCATAATTTTATCAAATACATTTTTGATCCCTTTCTCTTTCTCTTCTCCCTCTAGGACCCCTATAATGTGAATGTTGGCATACTGATGTTGTCTCAGAGGTCCTTTAAACTGCTCTCATTTTAAAATTTGCTTTTCTTTTTGCTGTTTTGATTGGCTGACTTCCATTATTCTATCTTCCTGATCACTTATGCATTCTTCTGTATCTATTCTGCTGTTAATTCCTTCTGGTGTGTTTTTCATTTCTGTTAATGCATTCTTCAGTTCTGAATGGTTCCTGTTTATATTTTCTAGTTCCTTGTTAAAATTCTCACTGTGTTAATCTATTCTTTTCCCTTAATCAGTTAGCATTCTTATTAGTAATGCTTTGAACACTTTATCTGGTAAATTGTTAATTTCTGTTTCCTTAGGTTTTTTTTTCTCTTTCAATTGAAACAATTCCTTTGTCTTTTTATTTTGCTTACTATTCTCTGTCTCCAAAAAATTCATTGAAACACTTACTTACTGCAGTCTTAAGGGGTGTCTTTTTGTGGGAGCATTCCTATACAGTCTGCATGTGTCCATTGGCTTTGGTGGGAGAGCTGGATCTGATGTGAACACAAATCATGTCTTTCCCTAGGGTATGCTGGCAGCTATTACCATGGTAGGAGTTAGGGTTGCAGATGGAGGGGCTAGGGCCAGACCCAGGTGTGACCGGGGGCTTCCTCTTTGCTCAGTGGCTGTCTCTGCCCTACTGGGGGCAAAGTCATATCCCAAGTTGCTGGAGCAGAAATTCTGAGAATTCTGTCCAAGCTGCCTCTGTTCCCTTTAAGTGTGTGCTCCACCACTTCCAGCACTGGCACCCTCACCCCAGAGGAGAATAGTGCTGGATCAAGAGGACTGGTGTGGGTGGTCATTTTGGTTCTGGGCATGGTCTTTGTCAGCCTTGGCCATAGTCAGTGACCCAGACCACTTCTGATGTGCTGCCTGAGTAAAGACAAGTAATGGCTGTGCTCAACCTGATCAGATGCTGCTCTGGATCGAGCTGCCTGTGTCTTTCACAGCTGAGCTCTCCCCTCAACTTCTGCTGCCCTTGCCATAGTGTAGAGCTGTGATGCAGAGCAGGTGGGGTCACTGTGTGTGCTTGATGTGGGTCTGGGTCAGGCTGTGGTTATCTGGCAGCAGTCAGAGACCTGGGCCACTTCTGATGTGCTGCCTTTTGTAAATGCCAGTAATGTCTGCTTCCGTCCACCTCTGATAATGTGTTGGGTCTGAGCCACCTTTGTGCTTCACAGCCAAGCTCTCCCTTTGGCCACGGCAGCCCTTGATCCACTGTGATGCTGTGTTGTGATGCAAGTGAGGCCAGAGAAGTCACTCAAGTTGAGCTGGGACACATGCTGGGGTGGTCATGGGAAACCATCCAGTGACCCATACAGTTTCAATCTTCCACTCTGCCCTGTGTCAGGAGTAAGTGAACATATGCATGCTCATCACGAGTGGAATCTAGGCTTCCCTCAGCCTTCCTGTTAGTACCACAGGCCCTCCAACCAGCCTAGGGAACTCATCTTCCTGGTGTCAGACCCCAGGGCTTGTGCACACAATATGTGGCTCAAAGTGCTTACTCCCTAGCTACTCTGTAATCCCCCTCTTCTTCTGAGTCCCCTCCCAAGAGCATAGGTCCTGACCTAATTGCTTCTCTTTCTTTTCTGCTCGATTCTGTGTGGATCTTTCTTACAGTCTTGGTTGTACAGAAGTTTTTCTGCCAGTCTTTAGTTAGTTTTCAGTGAGAATTTTTCCACCTCTAGATGTATTTTTGATGTGTCTGTGAAGGGAGGTGAGTTCCACATCCTCCTAGTCTGCCATCTTAATCTCTTCTCACTTAAGCTGTGTCCTAGTCCTAGCACTGCCAAGTAGCATTTTCTTGAAGTACAGATTATTATTATCCATATCAAGTCCAAGTACAGATGATGCTCCTCAGTGTAGTTACTTGAGTATGATTCTCCTTGATCTGATGACTTATGAACCTCAATTTCTGTCCACACCTCCTCCTTAGGAGCCAGAAACAATTCACAAAGAGCCCATTTTACTTAGTTTCTATTGTAATTTCATCAAGTTCACTGCTACTGTCTTTCTCACACTGTCTAATGTGTTATTAATCCCATCTAGATAACTTTTCATTTCAGATATTTTATTTTCTATCTCTAGACATTTCATTTAATTGTTTTATATCTTCTATTCATTTTCATTGTATTCATATCTTCCTCTAAATTTTGAGTACATTTATAATATTTATAATAGCTGTTTTAAGGTCCTTATCCACTAATTCCATCATCTCTGTCATTTTTGAGTCTATTTCTATTGATTACTTTTTCTCTTGGTTATTGCATGTCTAGTAATTATTGATTAGATGACATTGTAAGTCTACATTGCTTTGTGTTCTATTTTGTTCTATTTCTTATTGAGTGCTAGACTTAGTTTTGGCATGCAAATAAGTTGCTTATAGACCACTTTGGTACTTTTGAGACTTACCCTTAAATTTGTTATGATAGGATTAGATTATCTTGTACTTTAGGGTTAATTTAGCCATGATATTAAGGCATGATCCTTCTGAAGACTACCCAATATCTTGTGTACCCCAAAGCTTTTCAACTCTAGTTGGTGGGAATGTGAATAATTCCCATGTGAGTTCTGGGAACAGTCAGACAACAGTTTTCCAGCAGTTTTCCCCCTGACCTTATGTTGTTTTAACCCACGTATGCACAGACCCTTTCTCAGCTAAATACTCAAAGGGACCTCTCTGCAGCTCCCTATGTGAAGCTCTTTTTCCTCCATTATTCTGTGTTGCTAATTTCTACTGCCTTGGTCCTCCTGAACTCCTGTCTTATCTCCACAGCTCAGTGATACCACCAGACTTTGAATTTTGCTCCCTGCACTGCAGACTGAAAACTGTCTCTAGGCAGTAAGTTGGGGTAGGGCAATTACAGGGTTCACTATATTCATTTCCTTTCCCTCAAGGATCACAGTCCTGGACTGCCTGTTTTCCAATGTCTGAAAACAGTTGTTTTAAATATTTTGTCTGGTTTATTTGTTGTTAATGGAGGATGATTATTCTTGCAGCAGTTGTTACATTTATAGATGGAAGTAGAAGCCAGATCTTTTTGGGGATCAAGGAAGTTTCTTAAAGTCTAGATCACAAGCTTCAGTGTAGAGGTTTGGTAGGAGGATGAACCACTTGGCTATATATAAAAATATAAGTAAATGTTTTATGTAGGTGAAAATAGGTGCAATTATCTGAAGCAGGATTTTGAATCTTAAAGCCTTGGAGGTAAAAAATGAAAAGGGAAATGAAAAGAAAATGGACTCAAGAACACTCAGGGTTTTCTCTGGGCTCTACTACTATTTAGTTGAATGACCTTAGAAAGTCACTTATCATCATATTTCTCACCTACAAAATGAAAAGTTCAACCAATTCTCTTTCAGCTCTAAAATGTAATGGACTTAAGATAGCTTTTGCTTTGTTTCCACAAGTGTATTCTATGTTTTCATGTCTCTTTGGCTTTTAAAAATATATATTTTGGGGCTTCCCTGGTGGTGCAGTGGTTGAGAGTCTGCCTGCCAATGCAGGGGTCACAGGTTCGTGCCCCGGTCCGGGAAGATCCCACATGCGGTGGAGCAGCTGGGCCCATGAGGCATGGCCACTGAGCCTGTGCATCCAGAGCCTGTGCTCCACAACGTGAGAGGCCACAACAGTGAGAGGCCCACGTACCAAAAAAAAAAAGTATATATATATATATAATCCTTATGCTATTGCCTATATCCAGAATTCCCTTCTCAGGGAACATGGACATATTTCATTTGTCCAAGTTCTGCCAGCATTTCAAGGCCAATATCAAATATATCCTGCTTTTCCACAGAGTTCTCCAGGATACTTCTATCTTGACATAATCTCTCCTATTTTGAATAGCAACCCAAAACAAAACTGCCCAGGAAAAATCTTAACAAGAATCATGTAACTTTATATGAATACAATTATAAAACTTTATGAGAGATGTTAGGAAATAAAATTTTGTATAAATGAAGAGAGATATCAAACCACTGTGTGGGAAAACTGTGTTATAAAGGTGCAGAGTTTTTCTCAGATATATGAATATATTTAATAGAATCCTAGTTTAAATAATGTGGCAATTACTTTTGTAACTTATTGAAGTGATTTTAAATTTATTTAAAATTTTCAGGCAAGAGTATTAAAAACAATCCCACCGAAACCCAAACCAAAATACACTTTGAAAAGCAAGAGTACTGGAAGGGGAACTTGCTGTGTCAGATGTTAATATATATTATTAAGCTATTATAATTATATCAGTGTAGAATTAGTGTAAGAATTGATAACTTGATTTTTTAACAGTCAGTATAGCTCTAAATCACACACTGGTATATCTAAAAACTTAATACAAGGAAAGGAGCATTCCAAATATCACTGCTGATGAGCTGCCTTCACTGACCTTCTGGAACAAATTAGATTCCTCTTGCCAATGTCCTCATAGTATTTCCAGTATAATTACAATTGCTTGTTTGATATTTGTCAGCTCAATGAGACTAGTGGCCATGTCCACCTTGTTCAAACTTATATAATCAACTCTTAGCACAATACTTGGTTTATAGTAGAAAATAAGTATTTGTTGAGTTTTGAAACAACTGGGGGGAAGAGAAGAGCTTTTCAATAACTGTTGATGTTTGGGAAATTAGCATTTGGGAGCATTTAAATTAGATGTTTACTTCATACCGCACTTCATTTTGAATTCCAGATGAACTATAGAAATAATGAATCAAATGTCACCATAAATATCTAGAAGAAATAACAAGTTAACATGTATCCTCTTTTGGAACAACAACAAAAAATAACTTTCAGCATAAGCACTATGGAAAAATCACAAATGAAAAGTCTGATAGACTTGACATAGGAAATGGAATAGTTTGGCCAATCTTAGTGTACAAAATTTAAAGGGGAGCAGTCCTGACAAATACAGCAAACTGTTGTGCTTAATTTATAAAGAACTTTTAACAACTCCATCAGAAACTATACAATAGTAAAATGTACCAAGACTATGAACAGGCAATTTACAAAAGAAATAGAAAAGGCTTATCACAATGTTTAAGTTGGCTGTTCATGATATAAATCTAAATTAAAAAAACAGGGTATCATATTTTAATATATCAAAGTACAAAAACGTTAAAAAGAAAGCTATAATGAAATTAAATTTTTACCATTAGTATATTTCCTTAGGGCCCCTGGGCTCTGACCATCCAAACAACTCCATTCCAGGGCAGGCATCAGAGTGGTGCTGAAACATGGGGGCTGGAGGCCGAGATAACCCCATGGAGGAAGTAAAGAACTACAATATGTGGTTGGAGGCCCTGCTCAGATTCATTCAGTCTCTGCTTTAATGCCTTGAGGGTCCCTGGAAACCACTTGGAATGGCTAGAATGATGGAAACTCTATCGCCTTTTGCACTGAGCTTCCATGAGAAGGAACAGAGATACTCATAAAACTGGGAAGCAACACTGGTTTTGGAATCTGCTGAATGTGTGCTTTTCCTCACTTCCTGTCTCTTGGATTATTTTCTGGGCTGGGATTTTTGACAGGAGAAATTCCTCTTGACCAATTCTTAACTTTCCCCAGCTCCCTTTCCCTATTACACACAGAGGAGGGAGACTCAGAGCCCCGAGAATGTAACAGGAGGCTTGTGTGATCCCTCCTAGGCAACAACAAAGAGCCAGGAAGAGCTGGTGAGATTTGGCACAATGTTTCCAGGCTTTAGAAGGACAAAGCTTGACCCTGTGCAGTGCAATAAATGGAGGGTCTGTAGTGCCTACAGAGTGAGACTGGAGCCAAATTCCTCCTTCAGGGGCCCCCCATAGTGAGCAAAGCAGTCAGAATTTAAGAGATGGGCAGGAAAGGTGAAGGCTGTGTGTGAGAAATGAAGGGTGATGTCATGCCTGCTCTAAAGCGGGCAGCTGGGCTGAGTCCCAGCTGATGCTGGAGGAAATCCAGGCTCGGTGATGTGTGCCTTCTGAATATTCAAAAGAAGCTGGAGATTTGGATCTTATGTACTGGTAACTAATTAAAAACACAAACCAAACCAAAGCAAACCAAACCAAAACACATGTTCCAGCAACATTCAGGCACATTTAACAAAGGCCACAGGCCTGGATTAGAACAGGTTGTCTCAAAGGAAAATTCTTGCCTGTTTTGGGAGGTGTGCTTTTTCATAGGTGAATCAGGGAGGCCGCCTGTGATAATCTGTAGCTCTTGCTAGTACGGCCCTGCCTCCACTCCTGCTAGGAGGACGGTTAATCTTGGGATGGGTCAGAGGTGAGCATCCACCCTCTCACCAACACAAGAGGGAGCCAAGGGGCAAAAATCTCTCCCAGTAGAAGGGGGCAGGTTTCCCAACGAGGGATAGCTCAAGTGGAGCGTTCATGAGCCCACCTTCCTGGTGAAGGCTTGCAGGACTAAGTGCAGACTTGCCTTCTTTTGTGAGGTACTAGGCAAAGTCCAAGCTCTAGTGCATCCTGCCGTTCTACAGAGGTGGGTGTACCCTTCAGCAAAGTGCTTTGTGGATGGACTCTCTACAGTGGGTGGGGCTGGTGGAGACCAGAAGGAGCATGGTGCACTAGAAGGGACAGGATGGCTTAGCCTCTGTGTAAATTTCCTAAGGCTCTTGTAACAAATTATCACAAACATCGTGGCTTAAAACAACAGACATTTATTTTCTTACAGTTCTAGAAGCTGGAAGTCCCAAATGGTTTTTGGGGTCTAAAAATCGAGGTATGGACAAGGGTTGATTCCTTTTGGAGACTCCAGTGGAGGATCTATTCCTGCCTCTTTCAGCTTATGGTGGCTGTTGGCATGCCTTGGCTTGTGGCTTCATCACTCTAATCTCTGCTTCCATCATCACATCATCTTCTCCTCTTTTATTGAAAACTCTCCCTCTATCTCCCTCTTATCAGGGCATTTGTGATTATATTTCTCAGATAATTCAGGATAATCTCCCCATTTCAGGATGCAAAGTCCCTAATCATATTTGCAAAGTCCCTATTGCTCTGTTACATTCACAGTTTCAAGGATTAGAATCTGGATATCTTTGGGAAGCATTATATGGTCTACCACAACATCAGTTAACCTTCTAGACTCTGATGGAAAAGGAAGGTGTCCGTCAGGTAGACATGGATGGGTACCACCTGTGGCTAATGGCAAGCATAGAGGGTCCCACAGCTCAAGGGCCAGAGACGACTTTAGGAATGAGAATGAGCACACTAATCTCCCCAAAGGTTCCCATCTTGAGAAAAGAACAGGTTCTAGTCATACCTGGTCACAGTATGGGCTCCTGTCTGCCCTAGAACAGCACTGCGTTTTGAAATATTTTTTAATTGAAGTATAGTTGATTTACAATATTGTGTCAGTTTCAGGTGTACAGCAAAGTGATTCAGATATATATGTATATTTCAGATTATTTTCCATGATAGGTTATTAGAAGGTATTGAATATCGTTTCCTGTGTTACGTAGTAGATCTTTGTTGCTTATCTATTTTATGTATAGTAGTTTGTATCTGTTAATCCCATACTCCTAATTTATTCCTCCCTCTTTCTCCTTTGGTAACCATAAGTTTATTTTCTATGTCTGTGAGTCTGTTTCTTTTTGTATATAGATTCATTTGTATAATTTTTTAGAGTCCACATAGAAGTGATATCATATGATATTTGTCTTCCTCTGTCTGACTTACTTCACTTAGTATGACATTCTCTAGGTCCATCCATGTTGCTGCAAATGGAAATATTTCATTCTTTTTATGGCTGAGTAATATTCCACTGTGTACATATACACACCACATCTTAAATCAGTTGTCTGTTCATGGGCATTTGGGTTGTTTCCACAGGAAAGCATTTTTATTTTCTGCAAGCTGATGCCTAAAGACACACAAAACTGTGAACATTAGAAAAATAATGTCCTGGTTTCTTTTAGTAAGAGCTTCTCAGAGTCCCCCTTCTTCCTTCCAGAGACATCTTACCTCCATCCCCAGCCACTGGCAGGCTGGTTTCTGCTGTTCGAATTTTCACACACAATGGTTTCGACTGTCAGGAATGTTTCACTATTTGGGCTAGCTGGTTGTATAAAAATCCTCTTGTATGTCCATGTCAGCTGTGGAAAAATGTGTTCTTTTCCCTCTACCTCCATCCTCTAATTCTTTTCTATATTTGTAATTTAATGTCCCCATATAGTGTATCTCTGAATTTTTGGCCTGATGCCTGTGTACCCCCAGCTCACCCATCTCCCACCCATCTCTTCCTCTCCAAAGGAGCTCCTGACACTTGGTACATGAGGCTTCACATCATGGAGCTTCACACAGCTTCCCTTGTGGAATTCTCCCTGCCTTGTCGGTGAGTGTGTCTGAGCATGAAAATATGTGCATGTGTTCATTCAGTGTTTACTCAACAGATGTTTATGAAACATTGCCAGAGGCTTGGCATTTTACTAGTCCTAAGGGAACAGAGACAGATGAAGCATGAAGGAGTTTATAAGCTAAAATTAAATAGCTAACATTTATTGGGCATTTACTAGGTGCTGGTTAAAGTGTGCTTTCTAAATGTTCTTCACTTAATCCTCACTATGACCCCATGAAGTAGGGGTTTTCATTCCCATGCATAGCTGAGAAAGAGAAGCCCTTGCCCAGTTAGCACACCTTGGAGGTGGGGTTGCTAGGCTGTGACTTAAGCGGTCTGGCTCCAGGTCCTTGCTGCAACAAGAGCTCAACTTTGACCCCAGCATGTAGTGTGACTCAGGGCTTATTTTCCTGACCCTACTGTGTATCCTGTGTTCAGTAGCCTTCCTGGAAATGTAAAGGGGTTCTTGGAAAGTTTGGGCAAAGAGGACTAGTTACTCTCACACACATCGCTTTGAAGAGTCAACACTGCTGCATTTCTTTTGGAAAGCAATCTGGCAGAGTATATCAAGATACTTTAAAACTTTCAACCTAATTATAGCCCGTCTGGGAATTTACTCTGAAGAAAGAACCAAAAATATGGTAAAAGCTTTATGCCTGGGGATGATCATTAAAATACGATAAAGAGAGGTAGAAATTTTACTTACACTGCATTCAGATGTGCAGAGGAAATTTATCTCTCCTTTTCCTTTTCCTGTAATTAACCTAATCTTTCTCAGGAGTGCTCATCCTATCATTTCCCCCATCCCCCATCCCCTCCACCCAAGGGAAATCTAAATGTATTCTCATCTGATTAGTTTAGCTCAACTTCTTGGGGGTAACTTCTCACATTCTTGCCCCTCCCCCTGGTCCGTAACCAAGATGGCATCTGGGTTTGTGTGTGGAGGGGTGTAAATGTGACCTCATGGCCATTGGAGGACTGGAGTCTTGGAAGTACACACGTACACACACACAGGTCTTTGGTCTGTCCTCTGCCTCCCCTGGCCTCTGGGGTGATGGCCCCTTTTTCTGCATTTTCTTCTGTCATTTGATGTGGATGTTTGGGGGAGTTGAATTTATGGTGGGCTCTTTGTGCATGGCTAGAGCCTGGTGGCTGACTCAGTCCCACCTCAGGTCAGGCTGGAGCTGAGGAACATCTGAGGTCTGGTTGTGGTTCCCATTCAGTCCTCGGTCTGGGTGGCTCCGTGCCGTACTCTTTGCTGCTCACTGGAGGGAGTGATGGAAGAACAGGAGAGTCCTACAGAACATACCCACAAGAAGAAAACTAAAAGAGCAGCTTATACCAGGCAGGGTGAAAACACTAAGGCTTCAGTAACAGATGAAGAAGAACAGGGCAAAATTTTACCAAAGCTAAGTATTGAAAGTGGAGAAAAAGTGAACTTGCTCTTGAGGATGAAAATAAAGGGATCCTCAAACATATTTGCTAGCTGATCAACCTAGTTGTATATCTGTATATCTCTTAAGTGAATTGTAAATGCAATAAAAACATTTGAAAAACTGGAAAAAAGAAAGATCGCTCAGCCCTGTCTGAGAATCAGCCTCTGGAAGCTGCCCACTCCTAGTTTCAACAACCTCCCTGCCTCCCTGGGGGCAGAAGGAACATCTGCCTTTGCTCTTCACATGAAAGTGCCAACCTAGGCCATCTCTGCCTGACCCCAGGCTGTCCCAGGTTATGATCTTGGTACCTGGTGAAGCACCATCCGGTGTCAATGGGAAGCCAGGCTGAAGTCACTTCTGGGGTGAGATTATGGGTGATTTTTCTTTCCAACTTTTGAGCTTAATACTTTTATAAATCATTCTTCTTTTAAAGAAGAAGGTGACTTTTAAATTATGACCTATTATCACACATTAATTATCTCAGCCACACCTTCTCCCTTCTTCCTCCCTTGGAGACAGAACCACTGTCCCTCCAGTAAAGTTAGCAAATGAAGTTTGTGTACGAATATGAAGCACCGAGGACTCATCACCAATGGACTCTGCTCTGCTGCCTTTGCCTGGAGCGCTTGCTTTTTGAAGAGGTGTGATCTTCAGCGTTTTGAGAAAGGGTGTTATAAGGTTGATTGAGAAAGGATGGTGGAGGATGCAGGGCACGGGGCCATTTGGCTAGGGAAATGTTGATTTAGGGTCTGGCCAGCAGAGTGAGCAGTTCCATGTTCAACCTCATTCAGGTCCTGCTGTATAACAGGGCCAGGCAAATATTCATATATTTACCTTCTTATCTGTTATTTAATGGGTCCCTCATTTAAGGACTCCAATGCTAGTTCACAGGTTTAGTCATTTCTTGAATTTAATTCAGAGACAGTGTTGCAAAAGTGTTCCACAGGAAATGGCTATGAAATGTTTTGCAGACATCAGAAGTACCCCAAGGAGAAAGTTAATGGGTGAGAACATAATAAACCTTTTTGTGATGACTAAGATGTGGAATATATTTTATCTTAACAGTTTTCAGCAAAGCCCCTGGAGGCTGTTTTTATGTGGGTAGAAGTTTTTCATTAAAGTAGAAATCTTTTCTTTTTTTAAAATTTGGAACATTTTTGCCTTAAATATTTTCATACCCAAAGGAAACCTCAGGCCAAGCCCTCTCATCTCTTGTGGTTTCCCAAATATATTGGTTAATCTTGGTTGTAGACACACCAGGACAAGCATTACATAAGTCTCCTTTTTATTTTCCATGAGGATTTTCCTTTGGGGAAGAGGTTCTATTAAGTACAAATGTCTTAAAAAGACACAGAGAGGGGACAAAAGTCCTGCTGAATGACCCCAGGGACTTCCTCCTATAGTAACAGATTAAGCAAATCAGAATATGCTTCATGGAGTGGTGTGTGTGTGTGTGTGTGTGTGTGTGTGTGTGTGTAGTGTGTTGTGTGTATTGGACATGTAAATGAACATAAATCTGACCAAGGTGGAGGCTCATTAAGGGTACACTTGGTGGTGGGGAGGGTCACTCCATAATGTCCTTAAGCATCATTTCACAGACACATCAGCACTTATGAATTCCCTTACCATTTCCTTTGTAGTGACATCTCTAAGTTTTCCATACACACAGTTCAAGTTTGTTAATTAATTTTTGGTCATAAGAATTTTTCTCACTTAATATTATCAAGTAAAAATTCTTGCATTTAAGAACTTAAATGTATCTGACATGTAAAAGCCAACAGTGAAGGTGCCTGTTCTTTATTATTCCAATAAATAATTGAAATGAGTTTGGAGGAAGAGGGTTCTGGGGTCAACTCCCTGCTCGGTCTCTAGTTAACTGTGATTTTAGGAAATCCCTTTAGGTTTTGCTTTCTTTTACAGGATGATTCTGAGAATTTCTTAATGTAATGTTCAAAAAAAACAGTGAAAAAACTTTGAGGAAAAAAGTGGTGAGTCAGTTTTAAATAGCAAGAATTATCTGTCACAATTAGTCACCAAGCTTGAATTTGCATTGCATGCAGTGCACTCTGACTGCTTGCATATATGGTGTCCTGTATTTGGAGAGACACTAGTGGCAAAATCAGAGCAAACTGAATTGGAGTTGACACCAGTATCTATGGCTTTAACGTATCTCTTTCTGAGGAAGAGGAGAGGTGCGTGGAGGATGATGTCTTTCCCTTGAACCCCTAGTGATGTGATTCATAAACTATAATGCACAAAAACTCCTCTAGAAAACTTGATAAAATTTATAGTCTCAGGCCTCATACTCCAGAGATTCAAAGCTACTGGTTCTGAGGCATGGCCTGAGAATCAGCCTTCAGATGTTCCTAAGTAATTTTAATGGGTGGTCTGGAGACCACACTTGGACAAACACTGATGAAGGAGTTCATAAATCCTAGGGGTATGGCTGATGTCAGTCCTGGGCCCTCTGGGTGGAAGAAGTGGAGATATTTCACTTACTTATACTTGGGGTAAAATTGGTCTTCTCACAAACTCTGGGTTCTTCCCACTATCTGTATGTTCAAACCGGAGGAACCATATCTGATACTCCTAGAAAGTACTCACCCAACCTTTCCTGTCCCCCATCTCTTCCCAACACAACTAGCACAGTACTGGGCTCATAACTGATATAACCAAATTCTTTGTGATCTCAATTGAATAGCACGATTGAAATAAATTGTCTTATCACTGATCTCAGAACATGGAGACCACTGTCATAGCTCAGAAACCAAAAGAGAGGATGGATGGCATAAATTGAAAAGACCACAAAAGTTTAGGATTGGTTATATGCTGTAGCTTTAAGATCACAGACAATGACAGCTGTCAGGAGGGTCTCTGTAGAGAATTTGAAAGAGGAATGCTTAAGTAAGTTTTAAGATATATATAGCTGAGCGTAGGGAAATTAGTTTAGGAGAATAGTATCTTCAGGAGAATCATATTTCTATTTTGGGAGGATTCTATATCTATATTTATCTGCCTATCATCTATGTACCTATCTGTCTATCTATCTAACTATCTATCTATCATCTATTTATCCATATACACATGACTATGTCACACACACACACACATAGAGAAGTGTGAGAAATGTGTTTGACTAGAGGATAAAAACCTGATCTCTGTTTCTGTTTCAAAGATTTGTGGCAGCAGAAACATTTGGGGCAGGCCATTTTTATATTCTTAGTATAAGTGACTAATGAATGTGCTTCTTCTCATTCTTAATATATACATCTCTGATTTTCTTAGAGTGCCAGCTGGCTCGTTAGGAAGGCAGTGGTAATGGAAAAATTCAAGTTCTTTTTTTGCTCACTTAGCTTTTTGGTGGGGGCTGACACATTAATTCATCAAACATTTACTGAATTCAGAGGTAGTTTTTATTTCTCAGGGGGAAACAACAGGCAAAGTTCAGGTCTGTAGAGGGCTTTGAATAGGGGAGAGATACTTCCACACCTATCTTTGGGGTCCTGATATAACAAGTCTTGGAAAAATGAAGAGATCTGTAGACTCTGTGTCTATGTGTATATGCACACACATTTCTCTCTCTGAGCAACCCCAGATATAAGAGCTAGACTACATTTAAAGATTGGCATGAGTAATAACTCAGACTCAGTTCAGAGTGGCTTTCATTTCACTTTACTGCTATATCAGCAAATAAGCAGTACAAATGATGTATACACTATATAATGATATATATAATGATATATAGTAACTAGATACATAGTAACTAGATGGATCATTTAAATGTCTCTTTATTTCCTTCTGGAGGCATGCCTGAAGTGAGGTGGTCAATGCGTCTGTATGAGATAAGAATCTGCCAGATTAGAGGAGCCTATAGCTATGGACTAGATGCCTTTTGCACCACAGGGCTTGCAAAGATCTACCTACAACCATTGTCCTCTTCCCCCAGGTATGTTTCCCTTTTCTATTTCCTGCTGCCCCAGACAGGTCTGACTGTGGTCCTCCACACTGAATTCCTGAAAGATAGAAATCTCTCTCATTTGTTGCTTTCCCATTGGTCCCTGACTGATTCTCTTACTCAACAAAAGTTGGATCTTCTATGAATGAACATGAATAGTTATGTGATATTGATTGTTTGTTTCTAACGTTATTCTGGATCTTACTAGCTTGAAGGGCAATTAGAAATTTAACCACTGAGCTTGCTGAGGTTGGAATACATATACAGAAGTTACAAATACTTTTAGAGAACTGAGCGTGGAGGAAAATGTGATAGTCTGCTCTTGACATCTATTCCAGGGGTATTAGACTCATTCATGCCTCCATTAACATATGTTTTTTAAAGTCAGGTTTTGTGTTAAGTTCTGAAGGTAAATAAGATAAAGAGACCACTAGTGTGGAAGAAAAATATTAAAACGGGCAATAAATTACAAGCTGTGTGAATACAGAGAAGAAAGAACTCACTTTACTGGGGAGATCACAAAGTGATGAGTTTTGAATTGAGGTATATAGGAAGCAGAAGAGCTTTTAAATTAGGAAATTAGAATAGGGCATTTCATACAGAGGGGTCAGCTTGCATTAGAGATGTTGGTGGTAGGTTTTAGTGGAGCAATAATGTAAGAAGGTTGAACCTCTCTCAGTGGAGAAAGTTGCTGTGGGGCTCATCTTTTTTATTCAGATGATATTTTGGGTTGCAATTCATCCTCAATGATTTCCCCTGTAAGAAGAATCCAAGCAACATAAAATTGAGGCTGACAGAGAAAGACGTGGTATAGCGTAAGTAACTGGCATCACATAATTCACCAATCATCTCCATCTCAAGAGTGAGTTGGGAAAGTATCTTACCTTTGGACCAGGTTAGAAAAGTAGGGAGATGAGTATGCATGTTATGTTTTAATTTTCATTGCACCCAATTAAATAGACCTCTCCTATTGTTGCCAGCACCTGGCATTGAGCGTTCAATATGATGAAGCCATGCAAGTGGTCAAGGGATGATTTACACATGGTAGTTCTTAATGCAGCAAACTGGGACAGAAGCCATTTAATTACAAATAATAAAATTTGTATATTATCTAACTCCAGAAGTAAATGTGGATGATACACTAGATACAGGAGACTGACGGCAGGTATATCAGTTCAAAAACCAGTGTAATAACTCAACCAGAGATTAAGATAATCTGTATTTAAGCAGACATTTTGAAGTAAAATATGTGGGACTCCCCACCCCCACTTTATTGAAATACACTTTACAAATAAAAATTGAATATATTTTAGGTGTACAAAATGATGTTTTTTTTTTTTTTTTTTTGCGGTATGTGGGCCTCTCACTGTTGTGGCCTCTCCCATTGCGGAGTACAGGCTCCGGACACGCAGGCTCAGCGGCCATGGCTCAACGGGCCCAGCCGCTCCGCGGCATGTGGGATCTTCCCAGATCGGGGCACGAACTCGCATCCCCTGCATCGGCAGGCGGACTCTCAACCACTGCGCCACCAGGGAAGCCCCAACATGATGTTTTGATATATGTATTCACTTACCTCTGTATGTGGATATCCAGTTTGCCTAACACCATTTATTGAAAAGAGTACCTTTTCACTGTTGTGGTTCTTGGCACCCTTGTAGAAGATCTACTGATCACAGAGGTGTAGATTTTCTTCTGGGCTCTCTATTATGTTCCATTGGTCTACATGTCTGTTTTTAATGCCAGTACCATATTGTTTTGTTTACTGTAGCTATGTAAGATATTTTGAAATCAGGACGTGTGATGTCTACAACTTTGTACTTCTTTTTGCTCAGGATTGCTTTGGCTATTTGGAATCTTTTGTGATTCCATATGAATTTTAGAATTTTTTTCCTCTTTCTGTAAAGAATGCCATCAAGTTTTTGATAGGGAGTTTATTGAATCTATAGATCATTTTGTATAGTATGGACATTTTAGGAATATTAATTCTTCTATGCATGAACATGGGATGACATTCCATTTATCTCTGTTTTCTTTAATTTTCTTCATCAATGTTTTATAATTTTCATTGATCAAGCCATTCATCTCTTTGGTTAAATTTATTCCCAAGTATTTTATTCTTTTTGTTGCTATTGTGAATGAGATTGTGTTTTTAATTTTCTTTTCAATAGCTCATTGTGGAGAAAAGTGCCTTTGAATTTGATTTGTAGTATTTTATTGAGGATTTCTACATCTGTGTTCATTAGAGATATTGGCCTGTAATTTTCTTTCCTTGTGGTATCTTGGCCTTTAGTATCAGAGTGATGTTAGCCTGATAAAATGAGTTTGGAAGAGTTTCCTCTTCTATCATTTGGAAGAATTTAAGAAGGAGTGGTACTAATTCTTTGAATGTTTGTTAGATTCATCCATGAAGCCAGCTGATCCTGAACTTTTCTTTATTGGGCAGTTTTTGATTATTGATTCAATCTCCTTATTTGTTGTTGTTATGTTCAGGCTTTCTATTTCTTCTTGATTTAGTTTTGTAAATTGTATGTTTCTAGGAATTTATTTATTTCTTCTAGATCACCCAATTTTATGTTATATAATTGTTCATAATAATTCCTTATGATCCTTATTTCTTTATTGGACATTTATTGTAGTGTCTATTCTTTCATTTCTAACTATGTGAATCTAGTAGGTTGTACCTACAGGGTAGATGGATTTGGAGATTGATAAAAAGGTTTAGGGAACATTAGATTGTTGAAATCATGGAATATTATGACATTGCTTAAGGCTATTATGCAAAATAAAAATAAAAGGGACTAGTGTTTAAGAGTTAGGCAGAGGAGAATACTCTAGTAAATGAAACTGAAAAATAGTGGCCAGAAAGTTGGTAGAGAGTAAAAATTTCAGAGCAGGGAAGCTGGGGTGAGGTGGGAGGGGCAAGGCAGTGAATCCAGTAAGGAATACATTAAATTTTATATTTGTGTGAGTTTGGTATCATACACAAGTGGAATATCTAGTAGATATTTGGAAATGTAGATTTGGAGTTGTTAGACATTGGTGAAATAGTAGGACCAGAAACCAGATTATAATGGATAAGGAGTTGATAAAGTGGAAGCTGTGAGTGTGAACAATTCTTTCAAGAAATTTTGCTATAAAGTAAGATGAGTTTGGGGGAATTTTTTAAAAATTGGAATAGCTTTGGCCATTTATAAAAGCTGACAAAAATGATAATAAACGAGGGAGAATTTGAAATCAAAAGAGAGGGAGACTAATAAAGAGAATGAGGCCCTTGGGAGACAGGAATGTATGAATCCAAAGAATAAGTAATTATCTTTAGATTGGATGAGAAATACATCAGACTTGTTAACAGGTGAAAGGAGCAATGTTGGCATGGTTACAGGCATAAATGTGAAAGCAGAAAGTCTTGAGGATAATATTTTCTCTGAAGTGAGTAGGACTGTGAGAAGAAGATTTTAAAAAGCCACTGTGGAGAAAGAGAGTAAAATCTGCATGTAGAAATATGGAATTGTTGCCAGACAGCTACCAAGCCCATGTGACACTGGTTTGCATGATTTTAGAGTGATAAAAGTCTTCGTAGTTGTGCTCAACAGCACTAGTGTAGTTATAAAGATGGTGAACAGCTGGATTGATGTGCATTTGGGCCATGTGGCAAAAGAGTGATTAAATCTAAAGATTGATTAAGATGATAAAACATAGATCCCACATGGCATAGGATAAACAGTGAATAGAAGAGGAGTTGATAGATAGAGAGGAAGGGGACATGACCCTAGAGAGGGGTCCGTGATGATATAGGACAGGTGAAGCAGGAGCAATTGAATGACAATTAGGATAGTAGGTGTGGTCATAAACATTTGAGTACAGGTTTATAGATAAAAGAGTTCTGGGTGATGATAGTGTTCAGAATATAGCCTTTTTGACAGGGGTTGATATGGAGTGGAGGTAAAGATTGTTAGAGGTGGGAAGGCCCCTAAGTAACTAAAAGACTAGAGTGGATGTCACCCTGTATAGTGGCTATACTTGGAGTGGAGAAGAAGCTAAAATATTTAGTGAATGAAGTGTCATGTCTAGGAAACCAGTAGGTAAGGGAAGACAGCAAGCACTGATGTTGGAGTACCTGAATTGTATGAGCCTCAGAGGAGTGCAAAAAGTGATCTGGGAACAGCACTGGAGAAAAGGAGGATATGGGCTCCACCTTTGGGTCCTGAGGTCTATGGGATGTGGGAGAATGAGCAGCTTCCACCTGAGAGTGTTATAGAGGAAGTAATATCCTCAGGAGATAACCAGGCTTCAGTTCAGTCAGGAATGTTAACTAAAACTTTTAAAGATATAGGGAGATTTGTTTACCATGGAGGGTTTGTGAGAGGTGGATAGAAGCAGCAGGGGTTTGGGCCAGGGAGAAAGCACACAGTAAAGTTAGGATGAAAGCATTGGAGAATAGGTAGCCAGGAGGGATTTAAGTGCCAGGAGCTGACCAAGGACAAGAGATAATAGAGAGGTAAGAATAGTGGGGTAAGTTTGCCACAAATTGATCATGATTATTAGGATGGAGGTAGTTGTATGAGTGGATAATTCTGGGTTGTCAGAAGTCAGCCTTTGTCAAAATTGATTTTGTTTAAGAAGAAATCCTTGTCCTTATTAGATGGGTGGGCAATATGTTCTGTTTAAAAGGGGTAAATATGGTCTGAATTAACCATTGTGTTCCAGGGAGAATCTCAGAGGAGAGTCATCTGGCACAGAAGTTCCCAGGGTGTGGTTAGAGACTGAGTCTTTTAATCTCAAGGGTGGATGTGGAGGAGAGCAGAGACCTGGTGGATGGAAGCCTGCTTTCTAAGTTCTATTTAGAGTTACATAATGATGTTAATTGAAGTAGCAGATATTAGCCCAATAATTTATCTGCTCCAGAAACAAATGTAATGATGCTTAATAAATACTGTTAATTAAATTGCTTGTTTCAGTGTCTGAATAGCAAAAATAATTGATTTTAAATCATTGGTATCCACCAGTATATGGAAGATATTTTATTACTTTGGTTAGATAAACTTTAGGAAGACAAAATATTTGACCTTTTGTAGTTAGTAAAAAACCCAAAGATATGCGTTCCTCCAGCATCTTGCTATTTCCTGCGATGAAATGAATGGGTGTGGAAATAAATATTAGAGAAAGATGATGGGGAGAGAAGCAATGGTGATTACTATTGCATTAAAAAAACACAGGCATAACATTTTGAAAATCTAGTTTAGAATATATCTTAATAATTTTTTTCTTCTACAAAACAGGTCCACATGACAGTAGACAGGGATTGAAGATGGGACAACAATCTGAGAAAATATAACTCACTGAGAGCCAATTAAGAGGTCTCAGCTTATGAACTAATCCCTAGCACCACCATCTTTAAGAAACATGAACTGCACACTATAGAGGACATTATTTTCAATGATAAAGATATGGAGCGTATGACAACTTGTGGTCTAGTGGGACTTGTATGGTAGCTGGGAGACTGGTTGTGGTCAGGGAAAGTTTCACATGGAATAGCAACTTTAAATAGTAGCAAAACAAGTCTGGTTGTGGAGGGGTTAAAAGGGAGGGCTGCTGATCGGTATGGATAAAGAAATCAGAATGTTCTAGCATGCATGAGGTGAGTGTTCATATGAGAAAAGAAAACTGGTGAGATCCAGACTGAAGTTGGCAAGTAGTAGTTGCAGTGACAGATATCAAGTAGAGGTGTAGTATAGGGGTAGAAAACTGGGGCTAAGATGAACTGTAGATAAAAGGAAGAGTATGATTGACACAGGGAGGAGTGGCAGGGACACTGATAAAACCTCATCCCTAAGCTATGGAGCACAAGACCTCATTAAGACTGAAGCTAGACCAGAAACACAGAGAAATCTCCCCATTTCCACCATAAGCAACATAGAACCAAGCAACACTGGAGTACTACTGAGGGAAAATAAGATCACAGAGAGAGACTCTCTCTGTCATGCAGGTATTTAGAGACTACTGAAAGTGGAGAGTAAAGCACTAACACTGAGAAGAAAAACTCCTGCACCCCAGTTCCCACCCTAAGAACCAGGCAATGGTAGCTCACCTCTAGAGGAACCTGAAGCCTGTGGTCTACTGAAGGTAACTACACTGATGACAAAACCCATAATCAGTTTAAATCCCAAGTAAATTCAACCTCCTACACCAACAGCCTGATACAACATGAGGTTTGACCATCCCAGAAGTAAATACTGTTTACTTCAGTTTTACTGTTCTAAACACAATGTCTAGCATTCAATTAAAAATTATGAAACACATAAAATACCAGAATAATAATAACCCATTGTCAAGAGACAAAGCAACTGACAGAACTAGATGCAGAGGTGACCTGAAGTTTGAAGCAAAGACAAAGACTGTTTTGGTCATGTCCGGCTGCCATAACAAAACACCACAGACTGCAAGGGTTAAACAACAGAAATGTATTTCTCATAGTTCTGCAGGCTGGGAAGTCCAAGATCAAGGTGCTGGTCAACTTGTTCCTTGGCGAGAATGCTCTTCCTGACTTGTAAATTGCTACCTTCTTTCTGTGCCCTCACATGGCAGGGAGAGAAACAGAGAGAGAGAGAGAGACAAAGAGAGAGAGACACACACAGAGAGAAAGCTCTGGTGATTCTGCCTCTTTTTTCAGCTGTTTTAGATTAGATTAGGGCTGCACCCTATGACCTCATCTAATCATTACCAGGTCCTCATAGGCCCTATATCCAATAGTCACATTGGAGGTTAGAGCTTCAACATATGAATTTTTTTTGTGGGGGGAGGGCAAAAACATTCAAGTTATAACAGACACATTAAAATAAGTGCAATCAAAATATTTTCCAAAAAAATTTAATGAAAAAGGTTGACAGCATGTTTGAACCCATGAAGGGATTTCAGCAGAGAAGGAAACTAGAAGAAATTATCAAATGCAAATTCTAGATATATAAAGACTATATCAGAGATGAAGAATTATTTTGACTGTCTCATCAATAGAACTGACAGAGCTGAAGAAACAATCATTGAATTTGAAGATAAGTCAATAGACATTATTTAAAGTTAAGCATAAAAAGAATAAAGAATGTATGTGTGTTTGTAGTGGGGAGCCTCCTGATCTCCAAAAGCTGTGGAACAATATCAGATGCTCTAAGACATAAGTACTTAGAATCCTAGAAGGAGACAGAAAGAATGTGGGTGAAGAAATAATGGATGGAAAATTTCCCCCAGTAATCAAACACATCAAACCAAAGATCCAAGAATCCCAGAGAACACTAAGCACAATAAATTAAAACACCAAACAAACAAACAAACACCTGTTACATCACAGTTAAACTTCTGAAAATCTTGAAGAAAGCCAGAGATACAGGCACATTTTGTGCAGAGGAAACATGAAGAATTAGACCAGACTTCTTTTCAGAAACCATTCAAGCCAAAAGACAAAGGAGGAATATTTTTCAAGTACTAAAACAAAAACCAACTCAAAACTAAATCAGCGAAAATATCTTTAAAAAATGTGAAATAATTACTTTTTAAGACAAACTAAAGCTGAGAGAATTTATGGCCAGAAGTGTTATGCTCAAAGAACTGGTAAAGGAAGTTTTTCAGGAAAAAAAAATGTGATAGGGAAAAACTTGAATAAATACAAAGAAATAAGAAGTGGTAAAAATGATGGCTAACAGCTACAGCTCAGTTCCCCGTCCTGGTGACTGCTCTTATCTAAAGACAGCCACCTGCTGTGAGGTATCCCATTTCTGGGGCAGCCTGTATCCAATGACTGCTAATGCAGGAGTATAAAAACCTAGACCCCTTCCCCAATTGAAAAAAAGTTTTGCAGGACAATCCCAGCCCTGGGACTTTCTGTGGAATTGTTAGAGACCTTTGCTTTAAGTGAATTAAAGCTCAGTCTCTCTCTCTCTGCCCAGTCTTGCTTCCTTACCCCCTCCCCATCAGTTATTGATCCAGAAAGGACTCCCCAGTCAACTTCCTGCTGGTAATCTTCATCTCAGAGTCTGCTTCTTAGGGACCTGTGGACACATACTAAAGAACAGATGGTTATTTTGGTGAAGAGGGAGGCTCAATACACTTCCCCCTATAGCTTGTTCATTTAACTCAATGACTTCAGTACATATGTGCTTCTCTTTAAGAAATCCCGGTAGGGCTTCCCTGGTGGCGCAGTGGTTGACAGTCCGCCTGCCGATGCAGGGGACACAGATTCGTGCCCCGGTCCGGGAGGATCCCCCGTGAGCCATGGCCGCTGAGCCTGCGCGTCCGGAGCCTGTGCTCCGCAACGGGAGATGCCACAACAGTGAGAGGCCCACGTACCGCAAAAAAAAAGAAATCCTGGTAAGTAATTCTAGACTTCTACACCAGATGAATGGGGATCTGGCAGTTCACATTTAAAAAGGGATCTTAATTCTATAGAAGGAGCTTTTAAAGAGCATTTGATATACAGTTTGATTTAGAATGCTTTCAAGAGCACTTCGATTATGTGAAAAAAGTTTCACCTTACTAATTCAATAATAGTGATAGAACAATTCATTCAATTTTCATCTTTCGAATGAAGCAGTTGGATTTGCACAATCAGACAATACTTTTTCTCTTCTATGTGCACCTTATCTTGACATGGGGGAGATGAGTGTCTTTGGAAAGGACACAACTCCATAGGCTTAGCAGGAGTAACATTTTTCTTGACAGGGATATTGCCCTTTTAGGATTCTAAGCAAGACAGTTTCAGACTTTGGGGAAGGCTGTCCAGAAACCAACTCAGTCTCAGATGTATACCTGATGTGACCTCGCTGCTGTTCTAATTAGATATGATGGGCTCCAGATCGTCAGTAAGTCCTGCCATAAAAAAGATACATATTGAGACTTGATTCTAACTTACCTTTTGAGAATTCTGTTACTTTTTAGCTTTCCTCAAAGCCACTAAATGACACTGAGACATGTGTCTCTAATGAAAAAAGGAAGATAATATGACAAGTCCTGTTGGAAAGAACTGTGAGAGTTTGGGAGGTCTTAGGGGATGGCCATATTCACAGATCCTTGATCAAAGAATGGCTCTTCTCTTTTGGAGAAGGTCACCAAGAGGGTCCCTCAAATTTGTGTAAGGATAAAAGAGGACACCAGCTGGCCCACCAGCTAACCAGTTGAATTGGGACTGTGCTTGCATCCAGCCAGCAGGAATATGCTTCCTCTTCACCAAAGGATTAGGCACATTTCTTTGTAGTTAATACAAATGATGTTCTGAGGGCATTAGAAGGTAAGGAGGTAGAGCATATCTGATAACTATGAGGTGGGTTGATATGATGGTCAGCATGACATAATTCATATATCTAAGTAAGTACTGTTACCTAAGGAAGAATTTATTTATTCCAGCTGCTCAGTGCTGAGCATATAATAAGCACTCAATAAATGCTTCTTGAATGAATGAGCAAGTGAATATATTTCCTAAAACTGTTTTTGGAAATAACTTTTTAAGATTGCTTCTAAGAAGGTGGGAGCTTTCTTTTATCTGTTTATTTTCCTTTTGCTTTATTTTTATTCTAGAATGAAAACTAAATGAGAATTAAAACCTAATATAGTATGTGCTGTGTCTTCAAGGAACTTAACACAATGGTTATATTAAGTAGCTATTGTCTGCCAGGTGCTGGGCTGGTAGAAAAGGGTATAAAGATGGAAATATGGATGTTTCCTTTCTTAAGATGCAAGATCAACACCCTTAGACTAACAATGGGTAATAGACATCAATGGGTAATTTCACCAAAACAAATTCTGAATCTAAATTCAGAGATATGAGCCAACATGAAGTACAAGTTTAGCATGTGTTTGCACGTGTGTGTACACACACATGCACACACACATACCAGTTAAAGATGCCTTCTACTTCTTCCCATGCTACGCCCCCTCATTCCTACCCCTAAGCTTTCTGCATAGTAAGTTTCCAATACACCTTTGTTGATTGGATCTCATGATTAAAATGCTCTTTTTTTTTTTTAGGCTTTTTATTTTTATTTATTTATTTTTTTACATCTTTATTGGAGTATAATTTCTTTACAATGGTGTGTTAGTTTCTGCTTTCTCAAATGCAGGGTGGATTAGAGATGTAGTACTGGTGTCTAGAGACATCCCTCTACAGCCAGTGTCCTCACATGCAAAACAAAGATAGTAACAAAAATGGGGAATCTGCATTATTAACTGAAAAACAATTGTTGCCCTCCTGACTTAGCACCATGGAGCTGTTGTTATAATCATTTGATAGCTTGGGGAATGGCTTTGTACTGATCCTTTTGCACACCCGCCCACCCAGCATCCCTAGGAACAGTAATTGGCATTATGTGAAGAGGCTTCTCCCTTGGCAGAGGGGATTACCTTTCAATAAATCTAAGTTAACTGTTTCATATAGTGTTTAAACCAAATCTGTGTGTTCACTCTTACTGAGAGAGCAATCACAGAGCGGTCAGTTCAAAAATGCAGTGGGCAATACTTAACACAGAACATTAGGGGGCTGCTTGTCTTCCTTGCTAGCAGAGACTGCCTCCTGCTGAAGAAATTTCCCCAGCTTTCCTTACAGCTTGTGCGTAAGCATGGGACCTAATCCTGGCCAATGGGTCCTTAGCAGAAGTCTGCTGATGAGCTTCTAAGAACAGGAAGTGTGAGGAGAAGATTCCCTCATGGCCTTTTGACTCAGGATGGTGCCAGTGTGTGGATGTGATGTATGGAGCAGTGGTCATTGGTGGCCATCTTGAGCCAATGAAGCAATAAGACTGAAGATAAAGGTCTCTATTTATCTGTTACCTGTCTCTGTTTATCTCTCTAATTATCTGTCAACTTGCAGCTGAAAACACTCTAAAATACAGTAAAACATACAAGAGATAGTAGACAGAGCTCTTAAGACAGTTATAAAGTAAATGAAAGGTAAAGCACATGTGACTAGAGCTAAGAAAATAAAAGTTGGAAATAGTTGAGTATGAGTGTGATGAGTGTATGATACCTCAGAGTATCATAAGCTGGGGGTAGTTGGTATAACTGCAATGATCTGAACCAGGCATGGTTAGCCAGCGAATACATCACAGAACATGTGATTTTATTTCTCCTCTGTTCTAGACTTCTAAACTCAGTGATTGCTGTTTAAAAGCCTGTTATTTCCACTCTGGGTGTTTTTCATTATGACCATTATTCTGTTACCAAGGATGAGAAATGGGGAGCAGAGAGAGCTGGCAGGGGGCAAGATTTGCTGTTAACAAGTAAAATATTTTCAGATGTTCCTTGAGTGTAGACAATGTTCCATTATGTCATAGAATCATTATACCCCAAGAATCCATTGCTTTCAGACCTTGTTAAGATGATGACTTCCTGCAGTGACACACACAGCCCTAAGGCACGGTCAGCTTTTCCGGGTAGTGATGGGGATTGTTTTCTTTATCAAGGAGCCCCACACACCTCATCTCACCACTGCTTTAAGGGCTTTCATTCACCTGGTTATGTGGAAAATAAAAGGATCTGCAACTCACTGGAGCCTAGAATGACTGAGCTCTTGAACTGAGGAAGGACTGATTTTTCCTTCACCCAGGCATACCACTCCTATCTTCTAGAGTTGTGGTTTTCATTTGTGGGTCATGAAACCAATTTATTGGGATGAGATCAGTATTTAGAAAAGACAAACAGAATACAATAACATCAATTAGATAAAATAGAGAAGAATATAACTGAATAGACCAGAAAGCATCAGAGAATACAAAAAATATTAAAAGCATGTTCAGAGCATCCAAATAAAAGTTTTAGTTTAGTTTTAGGTGTATTCTCAATAATACATTTTATTTATTTTTTCAATAATGCATTTTAAATTTTAACTTTTTGTTTCAGTACATCTGGTTGAGGGTGGCAAACACTGAAAAATTAAAAATCTATCTTTCAAAGTTCACACAACTGAAAAAATGTCCTATAAATTTAAATAAACATTCAAATGTTCTAAGTTTGTAGTGCTCATCCTTCTGAAGTTATTAGAGCTTGAAATGGCACTAAGACATTTGAGACAATCTATATTGTTTTCTGAAACTTGTTTCAGTTTGAGTTTGTGTTTGTGTGTTGGTAAAAACATGTATGGGAGCAGCTATTCAAGTATGTTGGGGATTTCTATTCAGTTCCAGCACATGGATCCAATCTAATTTTTCTAATGTCTTATTTACGTCATCTGTGAGTATAGGCATTATTAGCCTTTGAGCCAGAATTCCTAAAGAAGTTAGGTAGTGGGTCCAAAGAAAATGAGGCACAGAGTCCAAATGAAACTCAAAGCTCTCTGCCTCTCATTTTGACCCTTTTCTTTTTTCTTCAGAGGAAACTATGTTTTTGGCAGAACATCCAGCTGAGGGGGGTCAGCTGAAGGGAGAATAATGGTGTTACCTTCTGAGATGGAAAGTGCTAGAACATGGACTAGCCAGCTAGAAGGAGAGACCCAAAAATGAAGGTGCCAAGCAAATGGATTCTATTGTGCTTTTTGATCTAAGAGAGCAATTTCTTAGCTAGTTAAGATTTTCGCTTACCAATAAAAGTCTCATCCATCTTACACTCTGCTTTTAAGGTTCACTTCCTCAAGGTCCTTCTGTCCACTTCCATTACAACATCACAAGACACACACACACACACAAACACACACTTACCTGCCCCAAATCTTGGGTTTTATTTTCCCCAGAATCACATTTGCAAATATGCCAGGAAAAGACCCGAGAGTGGCTGCTCCATACAATGAATGAGAGTGCTTCCTAATGCCACATCCTACTCCACTGGGATGGAAGACAAAATCAAATGTATGTGAAGAAATTCTATTCTTTCTGATGAAAGCGTCACCCTATATATCTATCTATTTATCTATCTATCTATCTATTCATCTATCTATTTACCATCTACCTATGATTCAAAAATGGTTTATGAGCAGTGGCTCTGAACCAGTCACTCTATTAAACCCTGGAGTTATAAAAAACACACATTATTCTCAATGTCAAGGAGCTTTCTGTTTCATGACTGAGATAGAGAAACATCCCATAGTGGCAGTGCTATGATAGAGCTATATTCAGTCAGTGTGGAACACGGAAGATGGCCAGCCAATCCAAAGAGGAAGACAGAGTCTGAAAAAGCTTCCAAGATTTCAGCTAATGAGTACAAGATATCCAATGAGTGGAGAGCAATGGAATAGTAATGGGAGGGGCAGGGATAAGTGTAGAGAAGATTCTCCAAGCTTAAAATAATAACACGTGCAAAGGTACACAGGCATTAGGGAACCTGGCATGCTTTGGGAAAACAGCAAGTAATTCTGATCCACGGGAGTGGAAGGTGAGGCTGGAGAAGTGGGTGGTGCTGAGTTGTGAAAGTCTTGCATTTGCAGTGGGGTGGGATGAATGAAAATCTTTTCTCCCTGCCTTTGCTGAAGGTGAAGTTGGAAGTGTTGGGGGCCAATTTGAAGGGAATTCACTCTTAGGGCCATTTATAGCTGGTGAGATGACTTATAACTTAAGTAAGGCTCACTCTTAGAATAGGGCTTATTATTTCATAAATGGAAGGGGTAGGAGGAATGCAATTAACTCAAATCTTTTCACTCAAGGTCCGAGAAATAAAAGAGTAAACAAGGAGGAAGGGGGGCTTAGAGTCATACTAATAGGAAGAATAGCTTTCTTTCATAGGAGACATGTAGTTTATGTTCTCCTTGGTGAGGTGAGCTTGCTTCCTGGGTAAACTATGAGGAACTCAACTGTAGTTCCCACTGGTGAAGGTACCAAAGATGAGTCAGAACCCACTGTTGTCTGAACCACGTGATCACAGACTACCCTGCCCTCCCTGCAATTGCAGGGTAGGTATAGAAGAGAGCTTCTGTTCCCAGTGGGCAGAAATTCCTTGACTTTGCAAAATACACACACACAAAAAGAGAGCTTGAGGGTTGAAATGCCTTCACCCTGTGAGGAGGAATAAAACTTCCTGAGGAGGGGATAGTAAACCAGACAGGGTCACTTAAAAAAGGAGTTGAGAGGAGAAGGAGGTGGGATCGAGGGCAGGGGGAGGGTTGGCAGAGTGGAAGAGTCTATTGAGATCTGAATTCTCTAAGGCCCTATTGTCCTTGCTGTATTGTGTGGTACAAGTGGATGGTCTGGTAAGATGATATTACAGTCTCCTTTTTGTAATCTATATTAATCTCAAGAGAATTCCATGACCCTTTAATAAAAGAACTTTATTTTCTTCCATGTATTTGATCTAGGAAAGACCAAGAAATTAGAAAATGCTAAAGAAAGAGACAGTAAGATCACTTGGTTAGTTTTTTTAACAAGGAAAAGAAAACAGTTTATTAACCCATGTATCATGCATATACGCAGGAGAAACCCAGTGATGAGCAGCTCGAATGGGTGGTCGAGCATCTTAACAGAGAAAAATAAATTTGTGGAGAAGTGACATGACAAAGTAAAAAGGTTTTGGGCTTCCGAGGGCAGCAAACTGTGGGTATGAAAATATATGGGGGAACTAATGAAGTAAAGATTGTTTGTGTAGGTCCATTTTGGCAAGAACTTTCTGCCTTGTTCATGACCATAAACTTCTCTGGGAGAGGGGACTTAAACACCACCCAATTCTCCAGCCTCACCTTCCAACCCCATGAATCAGAATTACTTACTGTTTTCCCAAAGTATGCCATGTTCCCTAATGCCTCTGTACCTTTGCACATATTTTAAGCTTGGAGAATCTTCTCCACACTTATCCCTGCCCCTCCCATTACTATTCCATTACTCTCCACTCATTGGATATCTTGTGCTCATTAGCTGAAATCTTGGAAGCTTTTTTAGACTCTGTCTTCCTCTGTCTTCCCCATCCCACCTATCTAGGTCACCACAAAGCACCGAGCTGAGCTTCCTGCGCTATAGAGCAGGTTCCCACTAGCTATCTCTTTTACACATGGTAGTGTATTTATGTCAATCCCAATCTCCCAGTTCATCCCACCTGCCCTTCCCCCTCCATATCCACATGTCCATTCTCTACGTCTGCATCTCTATTCCTGCCCTGCGAATAGGTTCATTTGTAACATTTTTCTAGATTCCACGTATATGCGTTAATATATGATATTTGTTTTTCTCTTTCTGACTTACTTCACTCTGTATGACAGACTCTAGGTCCATCCATGACTCTACAAATGACCCAGTTTCATTCCTTTTTATGGCTGAGTAATATTCCATTGTATATATGTACCACATCTTCTTTATCCATTCATCTGTTGATGGACATTTAGGGTGCTTCCATGTCCTGGCTATTGTAAATAGTGCTGCAGTGAATATTTAAAGTTTGAAGAGAACTTAGTTTGATTCTGTTCATCTTCTGTCCTTTGATTTCACTGAGAACAGACCACCATAAAGTTTGCTGACAATAATATATGCTTATCTTTTGAGGATTACTTTATAGTCTATTTGTCTTATTAGTCAATCTGCTATGTGTGGACAAAACTATAAGTGGTCACCAAGACTAAACCTAGTTTTCATATCATATTCCTTTCCAATCCATTGACACAGTTCCTGTTTTTCTACACAGAAACATTTATTCTAAGTTTTAAAGTCTATTTTGTCTAATCTAAGAATTGCTATCCCAGCTATCCCAACTTTCTTTCTGTTTCCATTTGCATGGAATATCCTTTCCCATCCCCTCACTTTCAGTCTGTGTGCATCTTTAGATCTGAGGTAAGTCTCTTGAAGGCAGTATATATATATGAGTCTTGTTTTTGTATCCATTCAGCCTCTATATGTCTTTTGATTGGACCATTTAGTCCATTTATATTTGAAGTAATTATTGATAGGTATATACTTATTGCCATTTTGTTAATTGTTTTTGAGATGTTTTGTAGTTCTTTTTTGGTCCTGTCTTTTTCTTTTGCTCTGTTACCTTGTGATTTATGACTAACTTTATGTTATATTTGGATTCCTTTCTTTTTTGTGTATGTGTATCTATTATAGACTTTTGGTTTGTGGTTACCATGAGGTTTATATGTAAATATATATAGGTTTATATATATGATTATTGTTTTGATGATCTCTTAAGTTTGAAAGACTTCTATAACCCTGTGCTTTTTATTACTCCCCAACCCTACCTTTAATATTTTTGACATCATTTTTACATCTTTTTGTTTTGTGAGTCTCTTAACTACTTATTGTGGATATAGATGATTTTTACTACTTTTGACTTTCAACCTAACTACTAGTTTTTTTTTTTCTATTGAAGTGTACTTGATTTATAATATTATATTAGTTTCAGGTATATAATATAGTGATTCAATATTTTTATAGATTATACTCCATTTAAAGTTATTACCAAATAATGGCTATATTTTCCTGTGCTGTACAATATATTCTTGTTGCTTATTTATTTGATACATATTAGTTTTGTGTCTCTTAATACCTTACCCCTATCTTGCCTCTCCCCTCTTCCCTCTTCTCACTGGTAACTACTAATTTGTTCTCAGTATCTAGACTGTTTCTGTTTTGTTATATTCATTTGCTTGTTTTATTTATTAGGTACCACATATAAGTGATAACATAGCATATTAATCTTTCTCTGTCTCACATTGCACTAAGCATAATACTCTCTAGATCCATCCACATTGTTGCAAATGATAGGATTTCATTCTTTTTTTTGTGGCTAAGTAATATTCCATTGTGTGTGTGTGTGTGTATATATATATATATATATATATATATTTGTAGACATTTGATGATAATGATTTTGACAGGTATGAAGTGATATCTCATTGTGGTTTTGATGATCAGTGATGTTGACCACTTTTCCATGACCCTATTGACCATGTGTATATCTTCTTACAAAAATGTCTATTCAGGTCTTCTGTCCATTTTTAAAACCAGGTTGTTTGGGGTTTTTTTTGATATTGAGTTGTATGAGCAGTTTATATATTCTAGATGTTAACTCCTTATTGGTCATATCATTTGCAAATATTTACTCCTGTTCAGTAGGTTGTATTTTCATTTTGTTGATAGTTTCCTTCACTGGCAAAAGCTTTTAAATTTAATTACGTCCCATTTTTTAAAATTTTGTTTCTTTTGCCTTAGGAGACAGATCAAAAAAAATATTGCTACAATTTATATCCAAGTGTTCTGCCTATGTTCTCTTCTAGGAGTTTTATGGTTTCAGTCTTTAATGGTTTTATGGTTTTACATTTAGGTTGTTAATCCATTTTGAGTTTCTTTTTGTATATAAGTGTGAGAACATGTTTTAATTTTATTATTTTACATGTAGCTGTCCAGTTTTCCCAATAGCACTTGTTGAAGAGACTGTCTTTCTTCCATTTCTCAAAGATTAATTGACCATAAGTTCGTGGGTTTATTTCTGGGCTCTGTATTCTGTTCCATTAAAGCATGTGTCTGTTTTTGTGTCAGTACCATGCTGTTTTGATTACTGTAGCTTTGCAATTTAGTCTAAATTCAGGGGAGCATGTTACCTCCAGCTTTGTTTTTTTATTTCTCAAGATTGTTTTGGAAATTTGGAGTCTTTTCTGGTTTCATGTATTATAGGATTATAGACAATGGTGTGCTATTGAAAGATTGTAAGTAGGGTGTGAAATGAACATATTTATATTTTAGGAAGGTAGCTGAGTTGTCTGAAGTTTAGAAGATGACTTGAATGAAAGAAAGGCCAAAGACAGGGAAACATTTCAGGAAGCTTTTTTGATATGTATACATAAAGTAATGATGGTCTGCATTAAGGAAGACAGTGGTATGAGGTTTGGAAAAACATTAAGGGACTTCAGTGATTGATTGGATATGTTAAGTAGAGGGGAGTTAAGAAAGACTCTTTTGTGTCTGGCCTCGTGGGCTGGTTACTTGTGGGGTATTACTGATCCACATAAACATATAGGAAGAGGAATAAGCCTGTGGGGAGACCACAGAATGTTCTAGTTTTGGGTAGAAGTTAAGGTGGCTGCTGAAGGGGAGATGTCCAGTAGGTGTCAGCCACATAGGTACAAGTGGAGTTCAGGAAAGGAGAAGGCCAAGAAATACAGATTGGGACTTATCAACATATAGAAACGAATTTGAAACCAGAGGAATGCATAAGTTTAACCAGAGAATGGGTAGCATGAAAGGGAAGATAAAGAGTACTGAAAATCACAAATATTTAAAGGATGGTCAGAGGAAATGAGTCCAGTGTAGGGGTCAGAGATTCAAGATCAAAAAAGATATAAGGAAAAGCAAGAATGAAGGTATCACAGAAATCAAATGAGAATTTCTAAGATTTCCAAGAAAGGAGTGATGGAGGTGTTAAAGGTCATAAGTAGTTAAATAAGGTGGCACAAGAAGAGAGCACCAGATTTGGCAATGAGGGGCTTTTGTGGATGATCTTAACAAGAACATTTCGGAAAAGGGATGGGGAAAAAGCTCAGATATAGGTGAATAAAGAGGAAATAGTAAGTGAGACGATAGACACAGGAATTTCTAGACACATAAAACTTTCCTAAGTGCCAATTAACCTAGAGTAAACTGAATTCCTTCCTCCCCCTTCCCTTCTTCCCTCCCTTCATGTCATCCTTTTAGTTTTCCTTTCTTCCTTCCCTTCCATTCTCCCTTCCTCCATCCTCCTCTTTCTCCTTTCTTTCTATCCATAAATGCATATTGAACATGCACTATGGTCCATGAAGTAAAGAAGACACAGGATACAAAGATGAAACCAACACAGCCAGTCTCCTGAAGACCATTGTCTTGTAAGTGAAATGAGATAAAAATAATGCAATGGAAAAGGGATTTGCCATATATAAGGCAGAGATAAAGAATAATGTAGATATTTAGTTTTCAGTCTGTGTAGGAAGAGTGGGGAGGAAAGTAAGATGTAGTGGAGAAAGTAGCATTGGAGGTGGGTGAAGTCATGAGGATTGGGGCATGAGGTGTTCTAGGCTTAGAAAATAGAATAATCAAAGGGTCAAGGGAGAAATGCTGGTGTTTATACTAGCAACTGTGAATAGGAAGCAGGAACTAGTGCATGAAGCGGAAAAGTGGAGCCTAGTTAGAAAAGAAGGATGGGAGGAATTGCACACAGGACAATGAATTTGGTCCACAAGGGAGAGACTGTGGGGAGTTCTGAGCAAGAGAGAGGTGATTAGAGTTGTGTTTCAAGAGCATGTTTATGGTAGAAAAGGGTCATAAATGGTTTAAAACCTCAGGCCCAGACACAGAAGGCTAAGAACTAAAAGACTAGTTCCTCAAATTGTGCTAATCAAACTGTGGCTGTTTAATCAACATTCATTGGCAATGATGAATAATTGAATTGAACAACAAACTAGTGACCTGGTGAGATTGTTTCTTCCTTTTACCTGCTCTTTCTGGCATCTGTTGTCTTCTTGAAAGAAAATAATAAAATCTTATTCTCTCCAGTGTCATATTGCTGCAGTGCATCAAATAAAAATAACCTTGGTTGATTAAATTTTTTAGTTCATTTATTGAACTAAAGAAGACACAGGATACAAAGATGAAACAAAGATTGATTTCTGAGCACCTGTTTGACACCGGAAGTCTTAAATCTATTATGACTTTGGAGGTTGACTTTTTAATAGGCCGCTTACATGCTGTCTAAAAATGATTGTGATTTAGATCATAGGTACCAAAATGAACAACTGACTGACACAGTTCTTTTGGAAGATAGTCTAATGATGAGTGTCCCATCTCACAATGAAAATAATATGTGGGCATCTGGAGCCTGTTGACTCATTCTCAAAACTCTAATTCTTAAGCCTCCCAATATGTGGGATATGAGTCAGACTCAGGCTAGTGTGGAAGAGAGGGCCCTTTTTGGGCATTGGGCATGGAAGGCGCATTTTCCCTGACATTCTGTGTATGTTTTGTAAGAGATATTGATATGTATTTGATACATGGTTTGGTCTCCTAGGACAATGCTCTCAGCACAGTATCAGGGTCTCCTTGGGAGTGGAGTCTTGACTTTGAAGTAGATTGCTAATAATTCACCTTGATTATTGATTTGTCCTTTATTGAAGTGAAGACATTTTTCTTTCTATTATGGCGATATAGTTTTCTTTCTTTTTTTCAGCAGCAATTTGGAATAGACATGGGGTTTGCCCCACAAATACTTTTCTCCTTCTGAATTGATCAGTAAATGGAAATGGTTTGAGAAGCCTGGATGCAGAAGCAGGGTGGCCGACCTAACAGAAGAAGAGTCAGAATTTGCCACTATCTTTGATAAAGTGCCTCAATAATTTCAAAATTTAATACATTTTTCAAGTTGCTTAGGCACAGACCATTAGATGTGTATCAGAATCCCCTGAGAAGCTTACAAAACACATATCCTTGTAAGCAGCTCTGGCCCAAAAAGGTCTGTGTTGGACTCAATATTTTGTATTTTTAAAAGTTCCCTAGGGGTTCTCCACGAGACCAAGTTTTAGGATCACTAGCTTTATACTGGCATGTCATTTTAGGGGTTTTAAATCAGACAGTTTTTAATCATAGTGTCAAATGAGCTGGCTCTAGGAATTGCTTCTCTTCATATGTGCCCTAAGGACTTCATGTGAATTGAATGAGTGACCACCCTTGCTTTAAGTACAAAGGCTTTCTGTGCTACACTCTTTTACTCTCGCACTGTGCCCCACACTGGACTCATCCGTCAGATGATCAGTAACACAGGACTGGGCGAGTGCCTTCCTGGCCAGCACCTCAGCTCCTATCAGATCTCTTTTCCCTCTGTCATCTCCCAAATCCTTCTTCTATCTCGCCATCTCTCCTTCATGTCTTCAGCTGTTCATGAATGACTGAAGGTCCAACTTTCCTCTAGCAGAGAAGGAAAGAAAGACAGCTAAATTCTTTCTTCCCTCCTCCGTTACTTCTTCCAGCTCCTGCTCTGGAGGAAGACTAAACCTTTCATACAAAAGGTGTTCAATCAGTTTATTATTCCAAAGGAAGAGTGATTTGCTCTGATATGAGCCAGGCTACTCTCTAATATGCAACCCAATGCAATGCATTCTTGTTTTAAATGTCAATTTCTTCTCCCTGCTCCAGTTGATGTTCATATTCTTGATATTGACTTTAGACTGCAAGCTCTTACAGCATGGATTCATAGAATTATTTTAACTCTCTGAGATTAAACATGATCCTTTCTAAGAAGTAAGAGAGCAAGCACTTAATTGCTTTTTTAAAATTAAGAAAATTTAAAATAGGTTGAAAAGAAAAGCTGATGGCCTTTGTGAAATAAAGCTTGAGTGAGTCTATTGAAGAGCCATGACCACATCTCCTACCTGAGTGGGAGAGTTTCCAGCTCTGTATGTTCCAGAATATCTTTAGCATGAAATGTGGTCAAGATTATCTCTGAGCAGGCTGGTTTCTCAAACACTTCACAAGAAGGGAAGAAATAAAGATATTAAGTGCAACAAGAACTACTCAGCAAATAACCCACTTAAAAACTCCAAATATTTGGATGGAAATATTCAAATACTGACAACAACCCATCAACTTGGTTGCCAATTAACTAGTTATTTTCACAAGTCAATCACTGACTAAATTTTTGCCTGGCCATCTGGTTTGCACTATGAGAGTGGGAAAATGTAGATTTGGGTATGAGGATAAAAAAGTTTAGAAAAAATGGCTTCCCACAACTCAGCAAAGACAGTCAAACAGTGTCACTGAACACATCATGATTAGAGTAATCTGAGAAGATTACCTTCCAAGAAAGATAAAGAAGCATACATAGTTCCTAGTTTTTCAGGAAAAAAAACATGCAAATGCATAAGAAAAAATTTAAAAAGTAACAACTTCGATTCTAGCCCAGCCATGAGATAAAAGAGGAAGTAAATGCTATTATACTAATTTGAATAAAATGTTTAATTAATTGCTGCAAAAATTGTGAGTATATAAATATTAATGCAGGATAGAAGTATAAGAAAAGAAAGTGTTACTTTACGTTCAGAATAAGGAGAAAGATTTTTTCCATCCATAGACTCTTAGACAATCTCTAAGCATAGACTTGGGAGAAGCTACAGTTGTGGAAGTTATATTTGGAAACTGGAAGGGAAGTTGGATTGTAGAAGATGACTCAGAATTAGGACCTGGGGCCTGGGTTCTAGTGTAAGGCTCTGGCACCACCTCGTTTGCTATGTGACTAGGAATAACATGCTTTGCCTCTCTGGGCTTCAGAGTTCCCAAACGTGAAATAAATGAAAAAGCCTTCAAATTCTCTTGCAATTTCATATTAGGATATTGTGATTCTAAATGTGAAATTCACAAGACTAGCTTTGAAAATCTTGATCTCCTGTATTTCACTCTCTTCATTGCCAAGCCCTTTCTGGGTCTGTTTGTTATTTCACTAAACCAGAGTTCTGTGACTTGGTGAGCATCAGAAGCCCTGGAGGGCTTTAAAAATACAGGCTGCTGGGCTCTACTCCCAACAGTTTCCCATTCGGTAGCTCTGGTGTGGAGCCCATGAATCTGCATTTCTAGTAAGCTGTCAGGTGACACTGATGCTGCTGGTCCCAGGGACACTCTTTGAGAGCCATTACACTAAACTGTAAGAGTTCAGCCTCTACTTGCCTAGAACCCAAAAAAGTTCAAAGATCCCTGGTCAGCCAACTGCTCAATGCTTGGGGATGTAGGCCCAGGCTTAATTCTCTAACCCCTTATTTCCTGCGTGGATTTTCATGAAAAATTAAGGCAGGGAAGTCAGGGAGATAAAGTCAAAGCCCTTTCCACCCTGGCTTCCCAGCACCTTGGCTGTGTCCAAGTGGGCAGAGAGCAAAGTGAACTGAGTGAGCTGAATGAAACAGGCTGCCGAAGGGGAATTGGGCAAATTGCTTACCTTCTCTAAGCCTCAGTTTCCTAATCTATACACCTGCTCTAATGTTATCTACAACAGAAGACTGCTGACAAGCTTACATTAGGAGATGCCCCTAAAATGCTTAGAATCATGACAGGTACACAGTGAAGTGGTTAATGAGGGCAGATATTATTATTATTAATTTATGGAGCACTTTCAAAAAATCACCCTTGTAAAAAGACAGGGGCACTGTGTGTCCAGGACAATGTGTCCCAGACAAGGCCTGAAAGCTGATGCCATTAGGTATACTGGGCAAGTCCTGACTTCAGTGAAAACTGACCTCCACACTAATAGCACAGGACGCCCACACACACGACCTCAAACAGCAAATTCTTCCAGATACAGTTCACCAGACTCAGTTTTGGTAGCCTATGTTCTCCAATTTTGTTCAGATAAAGTCTAAATATGTTCATCCACCCTGGACTCTAATTCCCAAGTGGAGCTCAGAAAATAAAGAAATGCTGTCTCTTTGATTGTGGATTTAAGATAAATTGTCCCCTTTTTTGGCTGGGTTTCCATCTGAGAACAGTCAGTGGTTAGGGAACAATTTGGTCCTCTTATGTTTCAGCGTGTTCATGTCACTTATTTTACATCACAACTAAGCCCCCTTTATAGATAATCAAAAAATTCCAGTCTTTTTTGTGTGTATAGGTCCCACACAGTGAAGTTCAGAGCAATAATTAACAATGTTCGTTAGGAACTCCCTGTGTGTCTATGCCTGAGATAGGAGATTTGGGGAGCAGATAAGGAGATAGATTCTGTCCTCTATCCTAAGACCTGACATGATCTTTTTTGGGAAGTTAAGGTGAACATGTGAATTAATTATCAAAGCATTGAATCATTAAACTGCATTTTTAAAACCTCAGCCTAGAATACTCTTTTTGCTCCTTGAAAGCATCCAAGCCCTATATGTATTTTAAATCCCACCTTATAAAAAGCCTTTTCCAAGATAGCTCTGGAGTTGGAGGCAGGAGACCTAAGAACTAGTCCCAAAGGATATACTCTAAGGGTCCCCTTATTGTCCCTCATCTGATGTGGACAAACTTACTTGGGGATCTTGGATAACCTCCTTGGTTCAGTGGTCCAGGCCATTCTCATCACTTATTGATTTGTGAATTTAAGCATGAAGCAAACAGGCAAAAGCTAAGTCTCCAGGGTGGAAAGTGCAGATCACTGGAGGATTAACATGCCACAGCTCAAGTCTAGCATGAGCTGCAGATTGCAGACTCCAGGGATCACTCTTCTGGGGGAGGCAGGAGCAGAGTCAGCTGGGAGCTGAACTTCCCAAGCTGCTTCTTTCCTCATCGGTGTGGTGAGGCAGCCCACAAAATGCAGGTGCCTTAGTTTTCAAACCATTTGAAACACATAACTTTTATCTTCAATGAGAGGATCACAGACACTTGAGTAATAAAGCTGTAAGCACGGATATAAAAACATATGTGTGTTTATATGCATATGTTAGACAAATAGGTAATCAAGGAAAACTCTTGCCTTTGGGGATATCTTTCTGTGTGATTAGAAGGTGCTCAATCGTAATACGTAAAGATGTTCTTATTAATGTTTGAGACTAAAGTCGTGAAGGCTCAAATAAAACAATTCTTTCCTATTTGTGATGCTCCTTATCTGGGTCATAATAAAATAAATTTAATAAACATTTTCACCAACAGCTTTTCTCTTAAATATATAATACTATATAAAATAAATAAGAACAGTGCAGAGAAATTGGAACATAAAGTCTCAGGGAAATTTATAAACCTGCTTACAGCATAATGTGTGCAAATTGGTGATATTGGAGAGCCTGCCGACATCTCTACAATATGCTTCAGGGTCCTATGTGGAGGCTGTCCAATTGCACACTCCAGAGGGTGGTCTTTGATTACCAGGAAAAAGGGTTCTGAGTCAAGTAACAGTTACTGAATGTCTGTGGTGTGTCTGGACTGTGCTAGGTGCTTTCATCTGCAACCTTGCCTTTGGTTACCAAGGCAGCCCTGTAAAGTAATATTTCCATTTTACAGATGAGGAAACGGAGGCTCAAAAAGGCAACAACTATAGCAACAACTAGCAACAAGCAGAGACAGAATTCCATTTGCAGTGAGAGTTTTCTGACACTCTCCGAGTATCAGGGCTGGAGGTAAATATACAAGGAGTTCCTCCCTTTTGATGAAGACACAAGGGAAGTCCCAGGACACTCTGACCTTTGGCTACAGCCCAAACATTCAGAAGAGTTGAAGCTATAGACACCCATCGGTGGAAAAGGCCAATAAGAAAATGAGTTTCTGGCTCAGGAGGAGGATCCTATGCTCTTGGGTAAAATTCTCAGCATCACATATGGCAAGCAGTGACCTGGAGGTGACCCATCCCTTGTGCCAGAAAAGGGGGAATGCTGCAGATGGGCCCCGAGGGCCTCTGCTGGCAGAGCCCAGTGGGCTGCTCAACATCCTAGTGGTCGTGGTGGGATACTGTAGGGTTTTCAGCTGCAGGATCTCTACTGATAAAGTAGATGTTTTCCTGTGACATATTTGTGGTTGAAATTTCACCCCTAGGAGTGGAAAAGGAGTAGAAGGCAGAGGGATGCCTCCCGAGACACACCAGGGAGGGAGATCAGGGTGGTTGATGTCTATCCAAAGGAGGCAATGACCCAGGTTTCCTGGGAGGTGTGGGTGGGTCAAGCTGAAAGGGATGTGACAGGACAAAGGTCACCAGGGCCAGATCTTTGCCAGGTAGGTATCTGACACATGATGGAGAATAGGCCTGGCAGGGCACTCCCTTGAGCCTCTTTCTCCACCCAGGTCCTCTCACTGTCCTGGCTGCAGGGCACACCAAGGCCAAGGCAAGAATCAGAACCGTATCCCTTTGTCCATGGAGCCAGAGGCCCCAGCATTCCAGGGAAGCAGGGGTTTGCAGCTTCTGGGCTCAAGATGTGGTCTAGTGCACATTTCCCTAACCTTCCTTTCTGCCTCCTATCCCCAGGCCTCTGGATACAACAAAGGCTCCCTCCCATGCATGGCCTTCCAGGGAAGCGGATGTGAAATCTATTTTATAAAGCTGAATTCTTGCCCCATGAGGTAATGGAATTCATCATGCAGAGTTGGTGACGGCCATGGCTGGGAGAAAAACAGCACTGGGGGTGTCACAGCCACATCACAGATGCCACATATTTTACCAACCAGGCTGTAACTGCAGCGCTAGCCACCACCACCCGTTCCCTTCCATGGATGAATGGGAGAGATTTTGAAGAGGAAAAAGAGTCACTGCAAGTAGTGAATTTTTTAATATTTGCCTTTTTCCACATGAAAAAGAAAATGGATTTTTAGAATAGAGAAGAGCTGGTTGTCTACAGTGTAGGGGGTGGTGACTAACTATAAAAATAATAAAGATCCCTTGTTTCATAGTATGTAAAACACCTTCAATGAGTGACTTTGGATGTTAATAGCTGCTACATAAAGTAAGTTCTGTAGTCAAACCTCTGACTTTTGGGTCAAAGCAGTCACATTCAGTGTTATAATGTGAAAGCATGAAGGGGAAGAAAATCTTATCCTGAACTCTCCTATTGAATTAATTTATTTCCTGCTAGAACTGGGTTGACTTGAGACTTGGAACGGTATGTTGGGCTGGTGATTCCAGAATGCTCTCGACCTGGTAGGATTGCCCAAGAGGGAGCACTGAGTGTGAGCACACGGCTTCTGGCTCTGAGCACTGAAGCGGCTGCATGAAGGCTGTACGAGGGCTGCACCCTGTAGAAGGTGGGGTCTCCAGACCCAGGTTAGTGTGTCTTGTATATCCTCAGGACCATGTGGCAGCAATGTCCAAGAGAAATTGAAGACACTTGTTAGAAATGGCAAAAAAGATGTTTTTCAAGACTATTGCAATAGGGGAGAGATTGAACTTAACCCCAAATACAACAGGAACAAGTAGGGATTTATAGCCAAACAGTCAGGACATGTGGATGGAAAATAAGAGGCACTTGGTTTGGTGTTAAGGATGGAGAAGAAGAGAAACTTGATTGGACATCAAGGGTAGAGGAAGAAGAGCTTGATTGGATATCCAGGGTGGGAAGATTCCCTGTAAACTGACCCAGCAGGATTCTCTGTTAAAACTGGGCTTAGCAGGCCAAGAAAGAGGCCTTCTTGGGGAGCTCAGATGAGCTGGAGTAAAGTGGGGTCAAGGAGGGAGTCCTTGTCAGTGGTTGATCTGCATATGTGGGTGAATGAGGAAACATACTTCAGAGGAGCCCAGCATTAGGAAGGAGGTGCTGTGAAGACACACCCTGAACTGCTCCTCTCAAGACCTATCTTCATCCTGTTCTGATTTGTAGAATTTAAAAGCCAAACACATGCAAATAAACATGTATTTCTAATTTCAACTAGCATCAAGCCAGGAAGGCTTGATAGTCAAGCTCTGAAAGGGATAGTCAAGCTCTGAAAGGGAAGGAGAGGGTGAGAGCCATCCTATTTTACTGCCAGCCAGCCTTCTGAGATGCCTTTAATAAGTATAATTATACCCACATACCTATTATTTACTCCCCTTATGTAGCCCAGGGCCTGACACATACTAGCTAGGTTAAAAGACATTTGTTGGTTGAACGAATAAGTGAAATATTTGTGAGCCTATTCAAATGGACTCCATGCTGGATTCTGGAAACACCACAAAGAACAAAGTCTAAGCCCTACCCTTCAGGAACTCACAAATGAGTAAGGGATACAGACCCAAGATACCTGCAGTGCTGCCCAAGTGAGTAAGTTTGTGGTGGAGACAGGTGCAAGAACGCCACCCTAAGGCAAGTAACATTTCTCTACATTTTACAGTGTGCCCTTCCATCTTCCTCGTGAAATTCTCAATTTTAACCATTTGCATTGGCTGACATATTAGCAGATCAAAACTTTGCTTTCACTCAAAATTGAGAATGTTTTTTGAAGGGGACCTTAGCTTGACCATTTCTTTGGGTAAAGCTATACTTAATATTTATTTGAACACTTATTATGAACCAGGTTCTGTTCTAAGATTATTTTATTTAATCTTCAAAACAAATCTGTAAAGGAGGCACTATTACTGAATACATTTACAGGTGAAGAAACTTGGGCAATAAGAGTGTGAATAAGTTATTTGCCTAAGGCCATACAATGAGGAAGTGGTGGATGGGAGCTCTCAAGCCCACGGGCAGCTTGAGTCCACCCTTTCAGCCCCTCTGTGGGATGCATCTCTAAGGCACTCTCCTCACTCTTTTTTTTTTTAATTGAAATATAGTTGACTTACAATATGGTATTAGTTTTAGATGTGCAACAGGGTGATTTGACATTTTTATAGATTACACACCATGCAAAGTTATTACAAAATATTGACTATATTCCCTGTGCTGCATGTTACATCCCTGTGACATTTATTTGTACCTCTTAACCCATGTAGCCTACCCCCTCCCCTCTGGTAACCACCTATTTGTTCTCTTTAACTGTGAGTCTGTTTCTGTTTTGTTATATTTGTTCCTTGGTTTTGTTTTTCAGATTCCACATATAAGTGAAAACACACAATATTTGTATTTTTCTCTCTGACTTATTTCACTTAGCATAATAAGTGAAATAAGGTCCATCGATGCTGTCACAAATGGCAAGATTTCATTCTTTTTATGGCTTGACTAATGTTCCATAGTACGTATATACCACATCTTCTTTATCCATTCACCTGTTTATGGGCGCTTAGGTTGCTTCCATATCTTGGCTACTGTGAATAATGCTGCAGTGAACATTGGGGTGTGTGTATCTTTTCAAATTAGAGTTTTCATTTTCTTTGGATAAATACTCAGGAGTGAAACTGGTGGATCATATGGTAATTCTATTTTTAATTTTTTAAGGACCCTCCATATTGTTTCCCATAGTGGTTGCACCAATTAACTTTCCCACCAACAGTGCACTAAGGTTCTCTTTTCTCCACATCCTCACCAACACTTATTTCTTGTTATTTTGATGACAGCCTTTCTTACAGGTGTGAGGGGATATCTCATTGTGGTTTTGATCTGCATTTCTCTGATGATTAGTGATATTGAGTATCTTTTCCTGTGCCTATTGTCCATCTGTATGTCTTCTTTGGAAAATTGCCTGTTCATGTCCTCTGCCCAATTTTAATTGGATTGGCTTTTTTTTTTGATATTGAGTTGTATGAGTTCTTTATGTATTTTGGATATTAACTTCTTATTAAACATACTGTTTCTGTCTCCTGGGAAAGAGTTGATCACTCACTCAGGTCAACGTGTGGATAAATTTTGCTCTTTTCACAAACAGGCTCAAAAGAATGAATGGAATTTCTGGCACCTGGGCATTGAGACAGTCATTCTTGAAAAGATTTACTGAGGGTCTGCTGTGTTCCAGGCACTATGCTGGGCTATAGGAATTCAAAGATGGGGAAGACAGACAGGTTCTGTCTCCTCCTGGAGCCATCAGAGAAGGGGTTGGGGGAGAACTTGTGGACTACCACTTTCTTAGGGAGATAGGAAGGGCCTATCTACATTCTTTGGAATGTGTTCAGTTATTCATAGATGCATATATTTATTTTTCTCAAATCAATTTTGAAACCCAAAAGAAAGTAAAAAAAAATGTCCCATCTGGTTTCTTTCTTTCAAATAGGCAATCAATCGCGTGAAGAGTTATAATCAGGGTAAGAGCCATGTGGGCTTGGGGATGCTGTGCTGTAGTGCTCTCTTGACACCAGACCCTATATGACCCAGTCTATAAAATGCAGCCAAGATTTTTTTTTTCCTGAAACAAATTTCTCCTGAATGACAACACAGTGTTCTTATGTTCTAAATAAGAATGTAGATGGTAGAATACTAGGAAAGTTATTAGAGACATGAAAGGAGAGGGGAGGGCAGCAGGTTAATTGTGGACCAAGTATGGCTTTGGAATGAGATGGAACCACTGGAGAGTCTTGTCTCTGTTGCCTATTAGCTGTGGGGTCTTTGGCAAGCTAATTAACTTTTGGAGTATCATTGCCTTGTCATTAAATGATGCAACAATCTGCACGTTGCAAAATTTTTGTGGGTATTGGAGATCATTTTTATAATGGTGCCAGAATGTGACAGGTATTTAATACATGTCCAAATGGGCTCTTTCGGGCTTTGATTTGACCCCATTTCTTCCTGTTCATACCTCCACTGTGGATGCAGAGAGCAATGCTTCAATCCTCTTCCGTAAGAAACCTGGAATTGATGATCACCCCCCTGGTGTTAACTATTCTGAATAAATCCTTCAGTACTAGAAGTTCTCCCCCAATTAGGGTTGCCAGGTAAAATAAAGGGCACCCAGTTATGCATAATGGAACCTATTTACACCAAAAAATTATCTCTTGTGTATCTGACACTCAAATTTAACCAAACATCCTATATTTTTACTTGATCAGTTGTGCAATATTATCCACTTAGGGATGCTTAGTTGTCTAACTCCCCACTTTAAAAGAGTTCATGGCTCATGGCTTCTCCTTTTGGGGACTTCTAATACCAATGCAGCACTCCCTGAATTCCTACATATTTCCAGATTTCCTTTCAGGCATCTTTGTGGTGGATCAAAGGATTTCTGTTGGCTTTGTAGATTCCTTTCTTTCTCCACAATCCATTTTCTATCCCTTTGATCTTTTAAGAGCTCTCAGATTTATCTCATGTATTCATTGAAGACATATGATGGGATTTGACTCTTTAAAAGGAGGGTAAATCCTTAGTCTGGAGACCTTGATTTTGGAGTGGTTTGTTTGGGAGCACGGGAAGGAGCAGACAGTGCTTATTTGATAGCCTCCTTGTTGCTCAAATGTACCCATGCTTTCTCAGGCTTACAATTGTTCCATCAATTCCATCCTTGGTCATTTAAGTTCAGCATTATTGAGTATAATTATAGGGAGGTGCCATGGAAACAGAAAACCTATGGAGACAAAGATGGGTAAGATGCTGTCCTGCTCTCTAGGATCTCACTGATGGGTGGAGGAGACAGACAGGCAAACAAAGGGTGCCAAAGCTGTGTGATGTAGGTTATGGCTGAGGAAGGCCACAGATGCTGCAGGAGCACAGAGAAGGGCACCTGGCCAGAAAGGGAGGGTCTGGAGGAACAGACTCTATGTTGATCAGTTGATGAGCTACCAGGTAAAGAAAGGTGTTAAAGGCATTCCAGACAGATAAAACTGCATGAACAAAGACTTGGCTGCATAAACTGCTGCTTGTGAGCCAGGGGAACTTTGTTTTTCACTACTGAGATTCATGATTAGCTGCTATTGAGTCAGAGTTCCACAAGTCTCCTTCCTGTTATTCCTATTATTTTTTACTTTTATTTCTAGCTTTAAAAAGAGACACAGAAAGAAGGAAAGGAAAACTACTTGAAATCATACATTCCCGTATCCTTTATGTCTAGCACAGTAGTTATCTTATACCATAATTAGAAGATCAAAAGCTAAGAATATGTACTCAGGGCTCAGGGAAAGCCCCACTATGGGAAATTGCCAGTAGCATCACGATAGATGCCAGCTTTCAAGGCTGTGATAGATGAGTCACAACCTTGCCATGTCATGTTGTCAAATCAGTTTGACATCAGCATCCCAATGACCAGCTTCAGCCCTCATCACTTTCTGGAACTCTGACCTCTTGGGAGATGGTGGTGTTGGACTGTTATTCAATATCTACCATACTTATATCCACCCCAGGCTGGTGCCTCTTTCTCAAACGTTTGAAAGAGGTGAAATTTCCTCTGATCAACACTTAATTAATCCCTTCATATCCAGCATGGAGCAACACAGAGGTATATACAGCATCATTTATTCTTAAAGCACATGTGGAAGGCTGACGATATTCAGGCCACTATGCTAGGATGGGGCTACAATGACAAGTGTGACACCTAAGTTTCCTGCCCCCACAGAGTCTGCTCCTCAGGGAAAGAATAAATGAAGACACAGAAAAGAGGGTGACAGTTTAGGAATGATCCAGGCCCATTAGTAGATGACTCACTGCCCCGTGAACATAGCACTGCTGGAATAAGCCCAGCTTGCCTTGGAAGAGCAGAGTGGTGAGGGGAGGGAGCATGGGATTGGCCAACTCAACTTTCTGAGCCTCGACTTCCTCCGCTGTGCAATGGCAATTTTAGTGCTTATTTCTGAAGAGGTATTGTAAGAATTAAGAGAGGCAATAATGTATGTCCAATGCTTAGCAAAGTGCTTGACACAGAGTTAGAATTTAATGCATGTTAGAGTCCTTTTTTTTAGGCTGGTCTGAGGTTGCATATTCTTCTGCTAGTAGAAATACCAAATTCCATAGCCCCCCTGAACGGCCCAGTTACCTCTAAAACCAGCAATCCCTAGCTTTATCCAAGACACATCGACCCTCAATCTGATGCTGCATTCTGCACACCTTCAAAGTCCCAACTCCCCTGGTCAGAGTAATCTTCTCTAGAGTCTCAGATTATTTGTTTTGACACTTCAGTGCTCAGGAATGGAAGACTGTCTCACACAATATGTCTTTGTGGAGTATTATCTGGGAGGTTATTAAACTGGTGGATTTCAGACCCTGTTATACATTTTATGTACGTCATGCCCAGAATACAGAGTTGAAATACATTTGTACAAATTAATTGCACTAATTGTTACAAATGTGAGGTTAGGGCCACTTGAATGTATTATTCGAATTTATGCAAAGTAGATGGAAATAGCATAATCATCATACTCTTAAATACAATTATCATACTGGCTTTCACCCAAGAAATGTGTTTTGAAGACTGAATTAGAATTCTCTGAAAGCTTGGCTTTTATCAACAGAGACACAGCCTAAACCTTTTAAATTATTTGTTCAGTTGATTCCTATTGTAGTTTTAAGTATCTGAAATGGCAGTGGTCTCAAATGTCTTTCTAGTAACCCTACTGGTCAAAGATGGAGCCACAGATATCTAACACAGCTTGAGGAAGAGACAAGTCATTAAGGTAAAGATTTAAAAGTTAATGTGCTTTACTATCTGGTTATAATATACAAATAACTGGTAAAATCTACAAAGAGGTCCTGCGTTAATCAAACATGACAAATAATAAGTTCAGTCTTATAAAACAGACAGATTAGGGAATGAATGATGATATTGAAGATGAATGCTTCACTTCACAAAATAATTCATCTTAGGGTACATTAAATACCACCTCTCTTGGTATATTTTAAATGTGACTACCATTTGGAAACTAAATAATTTATACACAGACTTCTCAAGACACTACCTAAAATCATCTAACATGAGGGTGACCCATACAAGATATTTTATTTATGATTCAGTTGGAATTATGGATCAAGGATGGCTCTGAAATAAAATGTCAGGGAAAGTACAAACTTGCCATTGCCTAGATTACAAAAATAAGAAGATGGTAATGTTATTTTTATCTCTAAAACCCATGTGCAACAAACACCGCTTAAGAATTGAACAAGCTGAATATTTGAGAACATTTGAGAGAAGGTGTTAGGATATAGTTTGCAGAAGAAAAGATGAAGGAAACCTGGGTGAGACTTGAGGCAGTGAGGGCTGGATGCAGAGGAATGGTACCAGCTGGGTCCGCTGCTGCAAGGCTGGCAAGCATGATGACATGTATTAAGAATTTCCTGTTCTAGGAACTGTGCTGGGTATTTTAAGTGGACGATCCCTCTCAGTTCTCATCCTTGAGTTGTTGTCATGTTATTACCCTTTTTTTTTATAGCTGAGGCTGCTGAGGCTTAGGGAAGTTGTCCAAAAACTGACTTATGGCTAGAGTTTGAGATATATAGATTTGTTTGACTCTAAAGCTCATGGATTTCAACAATTACATAGAGTTAAAAAATTTTATTTCTCAAGGAAGACTCTTCCTTTAGTGAGAGCTTAAAAATTCTAATACACTCCTGAAATATTCAAGGTAATATTTATTTCAGAGAAAGCATATTTAAAAAGGGATTGGCTCTTATTTGCCTTGGGTGATCCAGATGAGGATCAGACTTAACATGGGAGGAGGTTGCAGCTTTCACATTTGGTGAATCAAATGATGTGGTGGCTGCCTTTCTATAGGAATATTGAAAGTGACCCAGGATTTAAGTTTTCAGATGTGCCATTGGTACTGTTTACTATAATTAAAAAAAAACATATTTTCTGAAATAAAATACAGATTCTATGTCATCCAAAATTTTATTTATTTAATTTTTTCTGATCGTGAATTTTTTTAAACAAAAAATTTCACCAGCTATAAAAATGAAATCATGTTTAGTTACATGTTTTAGGAATCTCAGACACCCAGGCTATTTGGGAAATTCTGCCATGTGCATAAATGCTGGAGCACCTTGCACCCTGGTAAGTGAGCTTCCTCCTCTGAAGTCTTCTCTAGCCAGAGCTGCCAGGCAGCATCTCTCATTTCAGATCTCATTGAACTGTCTTTTGACCATCTGCCTCATTGCCCTGCCTCTCTGTCCTTATTACCAGCCTCATGATTGAGTGGTTTAATTTAGTTATCAGGAAATGTCTTTCCATTACGCCAGTGGTTTTTGGTAATTTGTATCTCATACTGTCATCTATTCTGAAAATTTTAATTTGGTAAAACCTTCTCTAGTGCAGTGCATATGAAATAAACTCTAGAAAAGAAAATCGTACTGTATTGATTTCTCTGGATCTAATTGTTCTCTTGGGTTATGGTGAATTTGACTGTATCTGTTTTTCTTATATATACTCGTAAAAATCCATAGAGTTGTTAATAACATTTTATATCTACACAATGTCAGGTTTTTTTGTTTTGCTTTTAAGTCTGACTGAAGACAGCAATAGCTTGAAATGTTAATTCTGTTGTCACAGCTACTCAGTAGCTGGAATGGGAAAATATTTTTGGTCTAAAAGCACTTTTTAGTTTCTCAAAGATAGAAGGTTAGGAGGAAACAGTTCAAGCTTATTTTATCCACTACAAGAGCATTTTTTGTTTATATTAAGATTATATAAAAATTTCTGGTAACAGACTTACAGTCATAGAAAACAAACTTATGGTTACCAAAGGGGAAAGGGCGGGGGATAAATTAGGAGTATGGGATTAACAGATACACACTATTGTCTATATAATAGGCAACAAGGATTTACTGTATAACACAGGGAAAAATATTTGATGCCTTGTAATAACTTATAATAGAAAATAATCTGAAAAAATATATACATATATAACTGAACCACTTTGCTCTATACCTGAAACTAACACAATATTGCAAATCAACTATACTTTAATTAAAATAATATGGTAAAAGTAGTCAATTCATTAAAAAAATAGTATAGTCTGTGCTAACATAAACTCAAATAATTGATTCAGTTAGTTTAGGGGAAATTTAATAATCCTCAGTCTTGGAATCTTATTTGTGGGTGGCCTGCTCTGGGGAAGGGAAGGAGTATTGTTTTTTCATGGATAGTACATTTTACTTTTCATTATGAAGTTACTTATTTTGTCACCATTGATGCTTTATGTCTTAAAGACAATAGTCCCTCACTTTCTTTATGTTACAGTAATCCTAAAATATCTTTTTCCATCTTTTAATTTCAAATTTTGTTTCACATTTTTGGTGGTTCTTTTGTAAAAAACATGTAGCTGAGTTGATTATATTTTTTATACAATCTAACAGCATTTCCTTGAGAATTTAGACCCTTTACAATTAATGTGAGTACTGGTGTATATGGCTTTATATGTACCATTTTACTAAGTACTTTGTATTTCTATTTTATTATGTGCTTACTTTTTCTATCCGCAAACTTCAGCCTTCTTCCTTGCCTTTCTTTAGAGCAACTGAAATTTGTCTTTAGAACAATTTGAATCTTTTTTCATTCTGTTTTTCTTCTTTAATAGTTTTGAAGCTATGTAATCTATATTTGTTCTTTTAATGGTTACTCTTGCTTTTTTATTATGAATGCTTAACAAAATCAAACTAAATAACTATACTTTTCTCATGATAAATAAGGTATTTTCACGGCAATCACTTCCTATCTATATGCTTGCTTTTGTAGCTCAGTATTTTATAGTCCTACCCCTATTTTGTTAACCCTTCAAATAAGACACTATTATTTTATTTAAAAAGTGGATGCTTATTTATATTTCTCACTTATTTATCAGAATTTTTTCTTACTGTTTCTTCTTGCATCATATTTCCATCTAGTTTTCATCCATCTGAAATACAGTTGACCCTTGAACAATGTAGGGGTTAGAGGCACTGACTATGCACAGTCAAATGCTACATATAACTTTACAGTCGGCCCTCTGAATCTGCAGTTCTGGGTCCTCAAATTCAACCAACTTCAAGTCATATAGTACTGCAGTATGTATTTAGTGGCAAAAAGCTACCCATGCAGTTAAAATGCATGTTTTTTTCTTTTAACATATTTATTGGAGTATAATTGCTTTACAATGTTGTGTTAGTTCTGCTTTATAACAAAGTGAATCAGCTATACATATACATATACCGCCATACCTCCTCCCTCTTGCATCTCCCTCCCACCCTCCCTATCCCACCCCTCTAGGTGGTCACAAAGCACCGAGCTGATCTCCCTGTGCTATGCGGCTGCTTCCCACTAGCTATCTATTTTACATTTGGTAGTGTATATATGTCCATGCCACTTTCTCATGTCGTCCCAGGTTACCCTTCCCCCTCCCCATGTCCTCAAGTCCATTCTTTACATCTGTGTCTTTATTCCTGTCCTGCCCCTAGGTTCTTCAGAAACATTTCTTTTTTTTTTCTTTTTAGATTCTATATATACGTGTTAGCATATGGTATTTGTTTTTCTCTTTCTGACTTACTTCACTCTGTATGACAGACTCTAGGTCTATCCACCTCACTACAAATAACTCAATTTCATTTCTTTTTATGGCTGAGTAATATTCCATTGTATATATGTGTCACATCTCCTTTATTCATTCATCTGTTGATAGACACTTAAGTTGCTTCCATGTCCTGGCTATTGTAAATAGAGCTGCAATGAACATTGTGGTATATGACTCTTTTTGAATTATGTTTTTCTCAGGGTATATGCCCAGTAGTGGGACTGCTGGGTTGTATGCTAGTTCTATTTTTAGTTTTTTAAGAAACCTCCATACTGTTCTCCATAGTGGCTGTATCAATTTATATTCCCACCAGCAGTGCAAGAGTGTTCCCTTTTCTCCACACCCTCTCCAGCATTTATTGTTTGTAGATTTTTTGATGATGGCCATTCTGACTGGTGTGAGGTGATACCTCATCATAGTTTTGATTTGCATTTCTCTAATGATTAGTGATGTTGAGCATTCTTTCATCTGTTTGTTGGTAATCTGTATATCTTTGGAGAAATGTCTATTTAGGTCTTCTGCCCATTTTTGGATAGGGTTGTTTGTTTTTTTGATATTGAGCTCCAAGAGCTGTTGTATATTTTGGAGATTAATCCTTTGTCAGTTGCTTTGTTTTCAAATAGTTTCCCCCGTTCTGAGGGTTGTCTTTTCACCTTGTTTATGGTTTCCTTTGCTGTGCAAAAGCTTTTAAGTTTCATTAGGTCCCATTTGTTTATTTTTGTTTTTATTTCCATTTCTCTAGGAGGTGGGTCAAAAAGGATCTCGCTGTGATTTATGTCATAGGGTGTTCTGCCTATGTTTTCCTCTAAGAGTTTTATAGTATCTGGCCTTACATTCAGGTCTTTAATCCATTTTGAGTTTATTTTTGTTTATGGTGTTAGGGAGTGTTCCAATTTCATTCTTTTACAAGTAGCTGTCCAGTTTTCCCAGCACCATGTATTGAAGAGGCTGTCTTTTCTCCATTGTATATTCTTGCCTCCTTTATCAAAGATAAGGTGACCATATGTGCATGGGTTTATCTTTGGGTTTTCTATCCTGTTCCATTGATCTATATTTCTGTTTTTGTGCCAGTACCATATTGTCTTGATTAATGTAGCTTTGTAGCATAGTCTGAAGTCAGGGAGCCTGATTCCTCTGGCTCCGTTTTTCGTTCTCAAGATTGCTTTGGCTATTTGGGGTCTTTTGTGTTTCCATACAAATTGTGAAATTTTTTGTTCTAGTTCTGTGAAAAATGCCATTGGTAGGTTGATAGTGATTGCTAAAATGCATGTTGTTCAAGGGTCAACTGTACACCCTTTAGCATTTATTTTAGCAATGGTCTATTGATTAGAAATTCTCTGAGTTTTTCTCAGAGATTTAAAATTTAAAAATATTAATTCTTGTCATCCAAGAACATGGTGTATCTTTCTATTTGTTTGTGTCATCTTTGATTTCTTTTATCAATGTCTTAAAATATTTTAGTACAGGTCTTTTACCTTGATTAGAGTTATTCCAGATATTTTATTGTTTTTGATGCAATTGTAAATGACATTGTTTTCTTCATTTCTCTTTCTGATAATTTGCTATTAGTATATAGAAATGAAACAGATTTTTGTACATTAATTTTGTATCCTGCATCTTTACAGAATTAATTTATTAGTTCTAATAATTTTTTGGTGGCAACTATAGGATTTTTAAAAAATATACTGTCATATCATCTGCAAATAATGAGTTTTATTTCTACCTTTCCCATTTGAAGTCCTTTTTTTTTTTTTCTTATGTGACTGCTGTGCCTAGGACTTCCAATACTATGTTGAATAAAAATGGTGAGTGTGGGCATCTTTGTCTTGTTCCTGATCTTCAAGAAAATGCTTTCATCTTTCTGCTGTTGAGTATAATGTTAGCTGTGGGCTTGTCATATACATATTGTCATATACATTATTATGTTGAGGTATGTTCCCTCTAAACCCACTTTAAGAGATTTTATCATAATTGGATGTTGAATTTTGTCAATAGCTTTTTCTGCATCTATTGAGATGATCATAGAATTTTTGTTTGTTTGTTTGTTTTGCGGTACTCGGGCCTCTTACTGCTGTGGTCTCTCCCGTTGTGGAGCACAGGCTCCAGACCCGCAGGCTCAGTGGCCACGGCTCACAGGCCCAGCCACTCCGCAGCATGTGGGATCCTCCCGGACTGGGGCACAAGCCCATGTCCCCTGCATCAGCAGGCGGACTCTCAACCACTGCGCCACCAGGGAAGCCCGATCATAGGAATTTTATTCCTCAATTTGTTAAAATGGTATATCACATTGATTGATTTGCAGCTATTGAGCCATCCTTGTACCCCTGGGATAAATTCCACTTGTTCAAGTTTTATGGTCTTTTAATGTATTTTTGAATTCAGTTTGCTGATATTTTGTTGAGGATTTTTGCATCGATGTTTATCAGTTATATTGGCCTGTAACTTTCTTTCTTGTGGTCTTTGTTTAATTTTCAAAGCAAGGTGATGCTGGCTTCACAGAATATACTCAGAAGCATTCCTTCCTCTGCAATTTTTTGGAATAGTTTGAGAAGAATAGGTGTTAACTCCTATTTAAATGTTTGGTAAAATTCATTTTTGAAGCTGTCTGGTTCTGGACTTTTTTTTGTTGGGAGTTTTTTGATTATTGATTCAATTTCATCACTGGTTCATATTTTCTGTTTCTTCCTGATTAAGTCTTTGGAGATTGTACGTTTTTAGGCATTCATCCATTTCTTCTAGGGTGTCCATTTTATTGTTGTATTATTAATGGTAGTCATCTCTTATGATCCTTTGTATTTCTGTGGTGTCATTTGTAACTTCTTTTTCATTTCTGATTTTATTTATTTGGGCCCTCTCTCTTTGTTTCTTAATGAGTCTGGCTAAAGATTTATAAATTTCATTTATCTTTTCAAATTAATATCACTAGTTTCATTGATCTTTTCTATTGTTTATTTTAGTGCCCATTTCATTTATTTCTGCTCTGATCTTTATGATTTCTTTCATTCTACTAACTTTGGATTTGTTTGTTCTTCTTTCTCTAGTCGCTTTAGGTATAAGTTTAGGTTGTTTATTTTTCTTGTTTCCTGACATAGGCTTGTATCGCTATAACTTTCCCCTTAGAACTACTTTGCTGCATCCCATAATATTTAGATTGTTCTGTTTCCATTTTCATTTGTCTCTAGGTAGTTTTTGATATCCTCTTTGATTTCTTCAGTGACTCTTTGGTTGTTTAGTAGCATACTGTTTAGTCTCCATGTGTTTGTATTTTTTGCAGTTTTTTCTTACAGTTGATTTCTAGTTTCATATCATTGTGGTCAGAATAGATGCTTTATATGATTTCAGTCCTTTAAAATTTACTGAAACTTGTTTTGTTGCTTAGCATGTGAGATATATCTGGACAATGCTCCATGTGCACTTGAAAAAACTTGCATTCTGCTGTTTTTAGAAGAAATGTTCTATGCATATTTATTAATTCCATCTAATGTGTCATTTAAGACCAGTGTTTCCTTATTGATTTTCTGCCTGGATGATTTGTCCATTTATGTATGTGGAATGTTATAGTCCTCTAATATTATTGTGTTACTGTCAGTTTCTCCCGTTACGTTTGTTATATTTGCTTTATGTATTTAGGTGCTTCTATATTGGATACATATATATTTACCATTGCTATATCTTCTTGCTAACATCTTTTTGTTTTGTGTATTTCTTTTTAAAAAAAATTTTATTGAAGTATAGTTGATTTACAATGTTGTGTTTAATTTCTGCTGTACAGCAAAGTGACTCAGTTTTATATATGTACATATATATATTTTCTTTTAAGAATATGAAAAAGAATATATATATATATATATATATATATATATATATATATATATGTTTTGTGTGTTTTTTAACTGCTTTCTAGTTGTGTTCTTTTACACTTAGGGAAATCCTTATAACATTTCTTGGAAAGCCAGTTTAGTGGTGCTGAACTCTTAGCTCTTGCCAGTATTTGGAACTCTTTATCTCTCTTTCAAATCTGAATGACAGCCTTGTGGGGTAGAGTATTCTTAGCTGTAGGGTTTTTCCTTTCATCACTTTGAATATATGGTGCCATTCCTTCTGGTCTGCAAAATTTCTGCAGAAAAGTCAGCTGATTGTCTTATGGGAGTTCCCTTGTATGTAACTAGTTGCTTTTCCCTTGCTGCTTTTAAGATTCTCTCTTCATATTTAAAATTTTCCATTTTAATTACAATGTGTCTTTGTGTGGACCTCTTTAAGTCCATCTTGTTTGGGACACTGTGCTTTCCAGACCTGGATATCTGTTTCCTTCCCCAGGTTAGGGAAGTTTTCAGCTATTATTTCTTCTAATAAGTTATCTTCACTTTCTCTCTTCTCCTTCTGGGACCCCAATAATGTGAATATTAGTATGATTGATGTTGTCCCAGAGATCTCTTAAACTATCCACATTAAATTTTTTTTTCTTGATTTTTATTAAGCTTGGGTCATTTCCATTACTGTGTCTTCTAGATTGCTGATCCATTACTCTGTATCATTTAATCTACTGTAGATTCCTTCTAGTGTATCTTTTATTCCAGTTTTTATATTCTTCAGATCTCTTTGGTTCATCTTTGTATTTACCAACTCTTTGTTAAACTTATCACTGTATTCATCCAGTTTTCTACCAAGTTTGTTGAGCATCTTTATGATCATTACCTTGAACTCTTTGTCCAGTGAATTGCTTATCTCCACTTTTCTTGTTCTTCTTCTGGGGTTTTATCTTTTTCCTTCATTTGGAACATATTCCTCTGTTGCTTCATGTTGCCTGACTATCTCTATTTATTTCTTATGTATTAAGCAAGTAGGTAAGTTACATTTCCCAATCTTGGAGTAGTGGCCTGAAGTAGGAGACATCCTATGGGACCAAGCAGAACACTCCCCTCTGGTTACCAGAGCTCTATGAGTAACCCTTATTTTGGCCACACAGGCTTGTTTGTTGTGGCAATGCCCACTATGTGGGTGTACTGGTAGGTGGGGCTGCCCCCAACCGGATTGGCTGCCAGGCTCTGCCTTATGCAGAGGTTGCCAGCCCACTGGTGGGTTGGGCTGGGTCATGGCATGGCTTGCTTTTCATCCTCAGAGGTCCCAGGACTGGTGCCGACTAGCTGGTAGGCGGGTAAACCCCCAGCACTAATAAGCTAGAGGGAGGACTCCAAAACGTCACCTGTTAGTACCAGTGTCCCTGTGGCAGAATGAGTTCCCAAAAATGGTTGACACCAGCATCTGTGTCTTTAGGAGGAGTCCCAGAGTTGCCTCCTGCCTTTATGGGAGGCTCTCTAAGATCAGCAAGTAGGTCTGACTCAGGCTTCTTTCAAATTACTGCCTCCGTGATGGGTCTCAGAGTGTGTGAGACTTTCTGTGTGCCCTTTAGGATCAGGGTTTCCTACAGCCCTTTGGCTTCCCCATATGCAAGCCTCACTGGCTTTCAAACTAGACTTTCTGGGGGCTTGTCTTCTTGTGCAGAACCCCTGGGCTGGGGAGCCTGATGTGGAACTTGGACCCCTTACTCTTTGGGGAGAACCTCTGCAATTGTGATTATCCTCCTGTTTGTGGGTCACCTCTCCCAGGGTGTGGGATTTGATTACACTGCATCTCTGCCTCTCTCACCCATCTTGTTGTGGTTCCTTCTTTATATCTTTAGCTGTGTATAATATTTTCTGCCAGTCTTCAGGTCATTCTCTTTGATAGTTGTTCTATAAATAGTTGCAATTTTGATGTGCCTATGGGAGGAGGGGAGCTCAGGGTTTTCCTACTCTGCCATCTTGGCAACTTCTCTTTGAAAGCATCATTTCATTAAAAAAAAAAGTATCAAAAACAAATATTTTGTATTCTATGTATAGTTATTCTCAATACCTAAAATATACTTGTCTGATTCTCCTACTTTATTATTATTTTTTTCTCATTCTTTATTTCCTTGTGTATTTTGACTATAAAATGCTTATTTCTCTTGGAATTTTACCTGCGGATATTTTATTATTTATTAATTATTTTTGCGGTACGCGGGCCTCTCACTGTTGTGGCCTCTCCTGTTGCGGAGCACAGGCTCCGGACGCGCAGGCTCAGCGGCCATGGCTCACGGGCGCAGCCGCTCCGCGGCATGTGGGATCCTCCCGGGGCATGAACCCGTGTCCCCTGCATCGGCAGGCGGACTCTCAACCACTGTGCCACCAGGGAAGCCCCCTACTTGTGGATATTTTTTGAGGTCTGTATTAAAGGCTGTTCGTGGGGAGGAAAATTGCATCTGCTGTAGACACATTCCTGGAATCCCCACTTTCCCAGGAAAATTAGACTACATTTCTACCAGGGGTATTTGAATTAAATATAAAGCATGAATTTGGATGGAAAGGTATTAAAATGCTTTTTATTTACAAATTCTCAGGTGATAATTCTGCTTCCAAGACTGGCATGTTTCTTTGCTGTTTTCATTTGTATGACAAGTTTATTGTTTATTAATTTTGCACTCAGGGAGTAAACTTTCGCTATCATGGTCTTTTTGGCTCTCCCATTAAACTTCACCCTTCAACAAGCTCTAGGCTTGTATTATATTTCTAATACCTTCCATAGACCTCAAAGCAGAAACTCAAATTCTCCATAGTTTGGCAAAGACAGTAAGGACAAAGATAACTTTGGTGCTCACTGACCTCTTTGGACTCCTGCTTTCTCTCTTTACCAATAATGTAAACTTAGTAATGTGTTTCTAAAGTATTTTTTTGTTGTTGTTTTCGTTGGGTCATTTGTGGTATCATCTGCTGTACTGCTAGAAATGGACTTTTTTATCCTCTCTATGCCAGCATTATGAAGGCAGTAGAGGAAGCATAAATCTCTTAGTGATATCCACTTATGGTTTATCCCTTCCCCTAGTCTATCCCCCACACACTGCCAGGTCACCTCTGAGAAGGGAGGTCCAGAGTGATTCTTTTCAGCTTATGAATGGAATGTAAAACTTCAGTGGCTAAGTACTTGGCTAAAAACACTTTATGATTGCTTCCAGCTTTCAAAAACCCTTCTTCCTTTATGATCTCAGACAAAACTCACTTGCCTGACATTTAGAAGCACTGAGTAAATAAATGAAAGTATGATCAACTGCCTTTAAAAAAAAATAGGTTGAAAATATCAGGAAGTATACACTTAATGGGTTGCAGGGGAAGCTCAAATTTTATAAATATAAGTATGTATATGCATATGTATGTATATATTTTGCTATGAGGATGTGGCTGACATAACTGAAACAAAGAAAGAAATATTTCAATCATTCATCTAACTATAGTAAGAATCAATGATCAGATTTCTTTTCAAACTTTTCCTCCATTTTCATTCCTATTTTTCTTTCCAAAAGTAATTTCTCTAAGTGAGATTATCATAGAAACCTTTTGATTGGCTACCAATGTGTCAGGGCTCCATTTTGGCAATGGACAATATTATCAAAAATGGCTCAGTGCTTTAACAACCCCCCTCCTACCTATGAGAGGTCCCTGCCTTTACCTTCCAGGGCCCCTTGGGGACCTTTCTGAATCTTACTCTTCTCCCCACTTTTGAACCCATTTGCTCTCTCTTGACATCCCTTCATTTGTATAGCCTGGTGTCTGGTCTTGCCTCTCTGTCTAGTCCCTTTGAGAATGCTCTATTTGGTCTGTGGGTCTCTGAGTTCCCTCCTGTCTCATCAGCCCTGGATGTTGCTTTTGTTTCCCTCTTGGCTCCATGTTTGGAAAGCTGGATCACCCCTTACCCCAGGCTTGGTGCTGGTCCCTAGATTCCAAGACTCAATATGCCTGCTTCTTTCCCCATCGGTTCTGGATGATTCAGGAAGGCAGACAGGACAGTTTGGGAAGATGAACACATCTGCCTTGTCCAGTTCTCTTGTTCTCATTCCTGGCTTTTCTTCTCCAAGCAGCAACTTCCCCAGGGATGTGCTGAGAATTTCCGAAATCTCAGAGCTGAGTTCCTTCGATTTCACTGTTGATGAAGCGTTAGTGACTCAACCAGAATTGGGGGACCCTGTTCTGCAAGGTGAAATATACAGAGATTATCTTCTGTCTTCTTTGCTCCCACCCTTTTCTTAAGCTAGAAGCCTTCTAGGACATTTTAGCTTCTTATCTAAATTTCTGAAGATATTTAAAGAAGTTGGGCTTTTGATCAACTCCGTGATAGAGATGCTTTCTTGTATTCATTAATTCATCAACTATTAATTGGATATACAGTACCTTCTAGGCACTGTTCTAAACATCAGAACAGCACAAAAAGGGCAGTGAAAAACAAGTTAACAAACAGTCAATATCCCTGCTCTCTGGGAGTTTACATTCTTGCAAGACAGAAAAAAAAATGTAAATACGTATATAAACTGATAGGTACTAATTATTGCTCTGAAGAGCAAAGTAGGGTAATGGATTAGGGAGTGCACATTTGTGTGTGTGCATTTTGCTGTTTAGGGTAGTTAGAGAAGGGGTCCCATATAAGGTGACATAGGAGATCTAAATCAGGTGAGGGAATAAAACATGCAGATAGCCTGGGAGGATTGTTCCAGGCAGAGGGAATAGCAAGGATGAAGGGCCTGGGAAGTGCTTGGAGACAAGAGGCCAGTGTGGCTGGAATGTGGCCAGCAAGAGAGGAGAGTGGTAGGAATTGAGGTGAAAGAGGTAGCAGGGGATAAAATCACCTGGGGTCTGGAAGCCTGTGAGACCTGGCCCCATTTATTTCATAGGATTTACGTAACTCTGGCATATCAATGACAGAAACATCTGTATACTGCCAGAGCATTTCAACCTCATTGTACCCATCAGAGTCACCTGGGGAGATGGTTAAAAATACAAAGGTATGGGCTCCACTCCATATTTGAATAACAATCTGCAACAGACTTGAGAATCTGACTTTCTAATAGGCTTCTTGGGTGATTATGAAGCCACACCAGCACTTCTCTAGAAACTGGCATTTTGACACCACTGCAGATGATGAAAGCTTAAAAATTGCCTTTTGAGGAGGTCAGCATGAAATAGAAACCCTGGCAGGAAATATAAACATGCCCACTTTCTGCCCTTTGGATAATGGCACTAATGGTTTATTATGGGGTGTAGGTTGATTTGGAGGAAGAGGTGAATGCATCAGGAGAGCATAGGAAAAGATGTAATTTGGAGCAAGAAGCTAGACCAGAAACCCTGGTTTTAAACCTTTGAGCTAGGCTGATGCTTTAACAGCCTGTTCCCAAGATACTGCTGGACATCATGAGTGTAGCCAAGTATCATAAATTTCTAAGAGCCAGAAGAGTAACCATCATCAACATATTATTTAGGGGATTCAAGAGGTGCCCTGGCTAAAGGAGCGTGCCAGCAATAAAATAGTGTACTTTCCATTAGTTTATCTCATCTATTGATGGAAACAAAGTCAAGTATATACAATCTAGTTTAAACCATGAAAATGAAATAGGGGAACTGAATAATATCTTCTGTGGTGGGTTGAATGGTGGTCTCTAAAAAGATATGTCCATATCCTTATCCCTGGGACCTGTGAATATGACCTTATTTGAGGAAAGCGTCACTGCAGAGGTAATTCAGTTAAGAATCTTGAGATGAGATCTTTCTGGATTATCTAGATGACTCCTAAATTCAATGACAAACCACCTTATAAGATACAGAAGTGGAGAAGACACGAACACAATGGAGAAGGCCATGTGAAGAGGGAGACAGGTAGAGTTTGGCTAATACATTTCGCTACACTCTCTAATGTTAATCTCTTGACAACTGTGGTACCCCCCCCCCACACCCTGGCCTATTTCAATCTTTATACAATTGTGGTCAAACTGTTTTTTTTCCTTTGTCTATGAGCAGTAGTGATCTTTTCATACTCAATTTGAATTTGTAATGTTTTCTTCTTACAGATACAGAATTCTTTTTTCCTGCTCCTCTCTTAGCCTTTTCTTTTTTGTTCCATTTTGTCCAAAGAGATGCTTATACCAGCTAATTTCTAGAAATGTATCTTTTCCCTGGGAACTTTACAGAGTGACTGATGTCTCTCTCAAAACCCTTAAGCAAGGACTGGGTTGCCTTTTACTCAGAGGGGTGAGGTTTTTAGTTCCCGGAGGACCAAGAACTCTAAGAGTTCTTTGAAACCACCTAGCTTTCCCTGGAAATGTTATATTATCAATGCAGGGACAGAAACGTTTACAGAAATACGGATGGTGGCAGCGTTTGGATTTGTCTGGCTCTTGTTTGGTCTTAGTTGGCATGCATCTCTCTGTCCTAATTCTTCCAACTGACATTCAAGGATGCCATGTTTGGGCTCAACACTTCTCCAAACTTTGAAACTTTTCTTTGTAGTGCCTCTGTGTGTGCCTTGGCTAACCTGGCTTCCTGTATCTAGACTCTCCCTTCCTCTTCTCTACTCATCAGAATTCTGCTCACCCTTAAAAGCCCTTACCCAATCTCATTTTCCCTAGGCTGACTCTCTTGACTGCCCCAGCTTGTAGTCATGTCTCACTGCTCTGGACTAACTCAGAGGCTGCACAAACTTGGGTGGCATCGATAAATTCCCTTGGGTTGTTAATGCCCTTCTCATTCCAGATAGAATGAACTCTGGAGGGCAGAGACATGTCCTTTCCTTTGCATTTCCTCCTTACCTGGCACAGTGACCCACACTTATAAGAGCTCCTCCTGTGGATTGAGTGAACACCGACAATGATTTTTTAAAATCTCTTGCTTGGGAAATGGCTAATCCTAGAGACAGATGGCAGCCTCCCTTTCTAGTTGGATCCTGAACCTTGACGTTGTTCTGGGATGCCTAATCGTTCTTCATGGACAGTTAAAGCCCACTTAATTTGTTTCAGTGCTAAACAGGATCTTTGATTTATAGGAGTCCGGTCAGGCAGTAGATGAGTAACTTGCAGTCCTAGCTCTTCACCATGGCCTGGGCCAGCAGACAGCATCATGGCTTGGCCCTCCTTACCTGTCTATCCACCAGCAGGGGTGCTGTGGGTGCACTTGAAATGGCAGTTGGATTCCTCCTCCAGGAGGCCAGGAGCTAGGGACATAGAAAACAGTAAGACACTGTCCCTGCCCTGAAAGGCCTTGCTGTGTGGTCATGAAGAACCTATAAATTCAGGCTGATTGCCCCCAGGAGCATCCGCTGCATGGGTGAGAGCATGGAGGCTCCCTGTCAGGTTGGTGGTGGGAGATGGCACCAGGAGGGGGCCTGAGGAAGAGAATGGCTGTGAGCCTGGGTTGTAGGGTTAGAGGGGCTGAGTTTACATCAAGACTCTACTCCTCACCAGCTACTTGATCTCTCTGATTCACCCTTTCCTCATCTGTAATATGAGGATAACAATGGCTGCCTCCTGTGATTGTTATGAGGAATAAATGTGATCATGGATGTAAAGCATTGAACCGAAATCTGGCCTATGGTCAACTTTCAGTAAGTGACTGCATCAAAATCACTGCCTTCGTATTTCACAGCACTTTGGCCTGGCCTTTTATTTTTTGACTGGCACCATCTCTGACTCCCACCTGCCTCTGTGTCCTGCCTGCTGGGATTCTTGACCCTGTTCTTACCTCCCATAGCTGCATGATCCTCTCCTAACTTTCTGGACTACACGTTTAGGTTGGCATTATCTTGGGGACTCCTGTTTCTTTTCTGCCCAGAGACTTGCTATCCTAGAGCTAATGTGGCCCCTTTATTCCACTCCTTAACACAGAAGTTTCGATAAATCCATCCTCATCCAGAGTCTCGCCCATTGTGAGAAGGTGCCCCCGTTGTAATGTGGGAGAGCTTTGGTTTAGTGAGGTGTGTGTTCCCTGACAGGATTTAGCCGCATCATCTCATGGCATGCCAAGAAAGAGAACAATTTGGGTCCATTCTGCCCTAAAAACTACAGGTTAATACAATTTTTTTTAGGTGTGTGAGCCAGTGATAAAAGTTCTAATCTCTGCAAAACATGAGAAGTGTTAATACAGCTTGGGAAAATACTCTCCTGTCCTCAATTTCCTGGCATGCTCCGTCCCTTGTCAATGCAGAGCTTATCTTGCAAAGACAGTGGATGCCAGAGTGACACTTTTTAGTCCAAGGAATGAAATCTATTTTTCCTTTGCCCGCAGTTTCCTTGCAGTATTTTGGGGAAGCATTTAGATTCTCAGAGGGGAAACATTTTATTGATTTGGAGAGCTCCTTTTTCCCTGCCCTTTCCTGCTTGTATTATTATTATTATTATTTGCAGTTTTACAAAAAGAAAGGGCATCAGAATGGAATCTAATTTTGAGAGAGAAAAGGAAAATGGCTTGAAAAGCTCTTCCTGGAAGGAAATGACCATCTGTAGCTATTGAGTTGGACTCCTCAGTACCCAATCAGTAGAGTCACGCTCTTTGTCATTCTATTAAGATTCTCAGCCTATGGAATCCCATGGGGGTATTAAGTTTGCATTCAGTAAGAGTGGGGCCTTATCATTTTTATCTGTGTAACCTCAGCACCTTGTCTACTTACTGAGAAAGCTTGTTAGAAGGATGAGTAAATGATTGTGTTGGAAATAGGTCCAAGCACAGGCTTGTCTTTAGACCCATTGACTTTCCTGTGAGATTAGGTGTTTAGGTAGACTTTTATTTAGTTATTTAACACTCATTGAGCATCTTCAGCATGATAAACACTTTGTCAAATGCAGAGGGAGCAAAAGTGAGGAAGGCAAGGGCCCTGCCCTGTAGGAACTTGTATGGGAATTTTCCTGCTTTCTCCAAGATTATTCCATATCTACAGTGTTTCTCTTTAAAATATTTTTCTATTTAAAAAAAATTAAAAGTTCAAAGTAATGAAAAAAATCCGTCTATTTTGGTAACATTTGGTTATATTTTCTTCAGTTTTCTGAAAAGTAAAATATTATATACAACACTGAAGGTGTCTATGATACCCTTCTTCTCTGTCTAATTCTTCTCCCTCACAAAGCAATTCTTATAATATATTTGTTTCATATTCATTTCATATGTTTTTGCTTTAACTACTTGGTAAGTACCCAATACATTATATTGGGGATAATATTTTTGTAAATATTAAGCCAGTGCCTTTAATTTTCATTCTTTTGCTTATTGAAGTAGAGTTGGCTTACAATATTATAATAGTTTCAGGTGTACAGCATAGTAATTCAGTACTTTTATAGATTATACTCCATTAAAAGTTATTACAAGATAATGGCTATAATTCCCTGCACTATACATTTGTTGCTTATCTATTTTATACATAATCGTTTGTATCTCGTAATAACCTACCCCTAACTTGTCCTTCCCCCCAACATTGGAAGCCACTAGTTTGTTTTCTGTATCTGTGGGTCTGTTTTTGTTTTGCTATGTTCATTCATTTGTATTAGTTTTTAGATTCCACATATAAGTGATATCATGCAGTATGTATCTTTCTCTTTCTTACATTTCACTAAGCATAATATTCTCTAGGTTCATTCATGTTGCTGCAAATGGCAGAATTTCATTCTTTCTTAATGGCTGAGTAATATTCCATTGTGTATATATATATATATAATATTCCATTATATATATAGTAATATTCTATTGCAATATCTTCCATTTGTCTGTTGATGGACACTGGGTTTCTTCCATATCTTGGCTATTATAAATAGTGCTACTATGAACACTGGGGTGCATGTATCTTTTTGAACTAATGTTTTTGTTGTTTTTGGACGTACACCCAGGAGTGGAATTGCTGGATCATATGGTACTTCTATTTTTAGTTTTCTGAAGAACCTGCATACAGTTTTCCATAGGGTCTGTACCAATTCACATTCTCATTAACAGTGTACGAGGGTTCCCTTTTTTCTACATCCTTGCCAACAGTTGTTATTTGTAGTCATTCTGACAGGTCTGAGGTGATATCTCATTGTTGTTTTGATTGGCATTTCTCTAATAATTAGTGATGTGAGCATCTTTTCATATGCCTGTTGGCCATTCGTATGTCTTCTTTGGAAAGATGTCTGTTCAGGTCTTTTGCCCATTTTTCATTCTTTAAATCTTAAATCATTGCAACTGGATACAGATTTCAGGGTTGCCAGTTATTTCCTCCCAGCACTTTGGAATTCTTGGGGAATGAGATGTTCTTTCAATCAAACAGCCACATCTTTCTTCAAGAATTTTTAGCCTGTATCTCTTTGAATATTACTTCTCACCTTTCCATCTGATACTCATCTTAAGTGTATTTTAAAGACTCTCATTCTAGTACCACTGTTTATTAAGTTCCATCCCTCACCTCACCTGTTTTTGTCCTTTTATCTCTATGTGTGATGTGCTGGGTGAATTCCTCAGTCTTACATTTCAATTCACTAATTCTGTCTTCGATAATATACAGTCTAGAGCTTATGCCATCTATCACACTTTTATATTATTAAAGAACTATTTTATATTGGAGTATAGTTGATTTACAATGTTGCATTATTTTCAGATGTACAGCAAAGTGATTCAGTTATACATATACATATGTATATGTATACATATACATGTATCTATTCTTTTTCAAATTCTTTTCCCATTTAGGTATTACCGAATAATGAGCATAATCAATCCCTGTGCTATACAGTAGGTCCTTGCTGGTTATCTATTTTAAATATAGCAATGTGTATTGAATTCCAATGAATATTTTTCAATTTCAGGATTTAAAATTGGTTCTTTTTCATACCCATCCATTCTTGATTCATACCTTTCTGCCCAAATATATTTATTTTAAAGTTATTTTGAGATTTTTTTTGAGATTTATTATTTTTTATTTAATTGGACACAGTTTCATTTTTCAATTGCTAAGTGTATTGATTATCTTTCTCAGTGTCTTTTCCTCATGTCCTTTGGAATTGTTGACAATAGGCTCATCTTGAGTGGGAGAATTCTCTTTTTATTTGCTTCCCACTACCTGCAGTGGAAGTGAGCCTAGGATTCAGATCTCAAAATATCCTTTCCAACAAATGTTTATTCAGTACCAGCAAATGTCCCCAGGTGATTTATTGCTTTTTGTAGTGTCTTTGGTTGATATTTAACTAACATTTCCATCAATAACTCTTTTGATTATAAAACACAAAAGCACTTAATCAAATATTCCGAATTAAAGTCATCCTCACCTATAGAACTACAATTAGGTTATTCAGAAAAGATGGCTAGCCAGAATTAAAACACCACACACAGGCTTCCCTGGTGATGTAGTGGTTGAGAGTCCACCTGCCCATGCAGGGGACACGGGTTCGTGCCCCGGTCCGGGAAGATCCCACATGCCACGGAGCGGCTGGGCCCGTGAGCCATGGCCGCTGAGCCTGCGCGTCCAGAGCCTGTGCTCCGCAACGGGAGAGGCCACAACAGTGAGAGGCCCGCATACCACAAAAAACAAACAAACAAAAAACATACCACACACACACACACACACACACACACACACACACAGCAGGGACTAAACCCTAAACCAGAACTCAAAATATTAATTGCTTTGGCATACTTAGAACTTGGAACATTTTCTTCTTGTTTATGTTTAAATTAACTTTCAGAACTGGGGTGGAAAAAGCAGGACATGTAGCCCAGGCTGGCGAATTTGTCTCCTGTTTAGAGGTTGTCCTGGCCAGCCTGCTCCTACCAGTTTCTTTAACATCAGTTTTCCCCTCTGGGGTTGATTTGACCCATTTTTTTTATGTTATGTTTTTATGTCATTATGTTTACTATGTATTATTTATATACAGTAAAATCACCCGTGATGAATGAATTTTGGAATCATACCAATTTTTAAACACCATCACGATGAAGACATAGACTATTTCTCTCATTCTGAAAAGTTCTTTTGGGTCCCTTTAGAATTAATTCCTCTTCCCATGTCTGGCCCCAAGAAACCACGAGTGTTTCTGTTACTATAGTTTTGCCTTCCTTTGAAATTCATATAAATAGAATCACAGATTACATAGTCCTTTTGTTTTCACTTAGTGTAATATTTTAGAGTGTCTTCTATGTTGTCTGTGTTCATAATTCGTTCCCTTTTATTGCTAAATAGTATTCTATGGTATGAATATACCACAATTTAAAAAGATCCATTCTCCGATGAATGAATATTTAGGTTGCCTCTAATTTGGGGGTATTATGAATAATGCTGATATAAACATTAGCATATACATTTTTGAACACGTTTTTATTTCTCTTGGGTGAATTCCTGGTAAGTGTGTGTTTAATATTTTAAGATACTGCCATTTTTTTTTTTGCAAAATGGCCGTAACATTTTTCATTTCCACCAGCAATATATGAAAGCCCCAATTGATCCATATTTTTGTCAACACTTGGTATTGTTAGTCTTCTTAATTTTAGTTATTGCAGCAGGTTGTGTAGTGGTACCTCAAAATGGTTTTAATTTTTATTTCTCTGATGACTAGCGATGTTGAGCATCTTTACATGTACTTATTGGTTAATTCATATAATTTCTTTTGTAAAGTGTCTGTTCAAATCATTTATACATTTTTACTGAGTTATTTGTTTTCTTATTACAGAGTTGTAACCGTTTTTTATTTATTCTGAATACAAGCCTTTTTCAACTGTATTTTGTAAAACTTTTCTCTCGGTTCTATGGGTTGCTTTTTTATTTTTGACTATTGCTTTGAAGAGCAAAAGGTTTTAATATTGATAGAGCTCATTTTATCAATATTTTCTTTCATAGTTTGTGTTTTTTCTGTCCTGGTTAAGAAATTTTGTCTAACTCAATGTCAGATTTTTTCTCTTTGTTTCTTTGAAAAGTTTAATGGCCTTAGCTCTTGATTTCGCAGGATTTTCAAAAGTAAATCCTTTGCATTCACAGAGATACTCCTTCACATCCACAAGGATGAATATAATTGAAAAAACGAAAAATAGCATGTGTTGGTGGGAATGTGGAAAACTTGGAACCCTCCTACATTGCTGGTGGAAATGGGAAATGATGCAACCACTATGGAAACAATTTGGTGGTTCCTCAAAAAGTAAACAAAGTTACCATATAATATAGCAATTCCTCTCCTAGGTATATACGCAAAGAAATTAAAAGCAGGGACTCAGAAAGATACTTGTATGCCAATGTTCATTGCAGCATTATTCACAAAAGCCAAAAGGTGGGAACAATTCAAGTGACCATCAACATATGAATGGATAAACAAAATGTGGTTTATACCTATAATGGAGTAGTGCTCAGCCATAAAAAGGGATGAAGTTCTGATACATGCTACAACATAGGTAAGCCCTGAAAATATGCTAAATGAAAAAATCTAGACAAAAAAGGAAAACTATTGTATGATTCTACTCATATGAGGCACCTAGAATAGTCAAATTCCTAGAGACAGAAAGTAGATTAGAGGCTACCAAGGGCTGGGAGGAGAAGAGAAGAGAGAGTTATTGCTTAATGGCTACAGAATTTCTCTTTGGGGTGATGAAAATGTTTTGGAAATAGTGATGAAAGTTGCATGACATTGTGAAAATAAGTAATGCCACTGAATTCAATACTTAAAAATGGTTAAAAATACAAATTTATGTTATGTGTCTTTTACTACAATTAAAAACCTTAATAATGTAATATACCAAAACCATTGGGTTGGTACAATTCAATTGGGTACATTTTTAAAATTGGGTACAGTTTAAATGGATGAATTGCATGGTCTATGTATTATATCTTAGTAAAGTTGTTAAAAAGCAAAGCAAACTCTTAAAAGTAAATCTTGTTTGTGTTATATTCCTAAACAAGGAAGGCATAAGCCAAGGGAAGAAATGGCTCCCCCTGACCATTTATTAGACACAACAGACTTGGGGAACTGTATTTCCTCCGAAGCCCCCACGTTAAGAAGAATGCTGATAAACATAAGTGTGTTTAGGAGAGAGTTACTAACACAACTAGGATTTTGATATAATATCTCAAAGGTGATAGGTGACAAAGGTGAAGGGAACTAGAGATGATCTCAGTGGGTGGTAAGGTAAGGATTATGGGACACATGAGCTTTGCCTTAAATTTTGTCACATGGAAGAGGATTTAGAACACTTACATCAAAAAGAGAAACAGTAGCCACAGGTGGGGTTGTAGGGAGGCAGATTAAGTAACAAGAGGAAGAACATCCTTAAGAAGTGAGGGAGGGCTTCCCTGGTGGCACAGTGGTTGAGAGTTCGCCTGCCGATGCAGGGGACGCGGGTTCGTGCCCCGGTCCGGGAAGATCCCACATGCCGCGGAGCGGCTGGGCCCGTGAGCCATGGCCGCTGAGCCTGCGCGTCCGGAGCCTGTGCTCCGCAACGGGAGAGGCCACAACAGTGAGAGGCCCGCGTACCACAAAAGAAAAAAAAAAAAAAAAAAGAAGTGAGGGAAGGATCAACGTTGGGGGGGGGGCAACAGTGGAAATTTTGGGGGTTACTATAGTCAGTCCAGAACCAAGGATGATCCAAGGTAGAGCTATGGTACAGAAAGTAAGGTAGAGCCTAGTCCTTTACAGGTGTTTGTTGAAGGCTTAGGCAAGCTAGAAGAGCCCCTGTCAATCAGGCTGATATCCCTGAGGGATCTGGGCTAAGAGGGACTAAGGCAGAAGCCTAGTTGCACTGAACAAGCAGAGGTGGGGTTTAGAGGAAGACAGTGGCTTGCTGGCCTATGGCACCTAAGTAAGTGCACACCAGCCCCATCACAGACTTGGCCTTTGCCCTAGGACACTCCCACCCTCACATCCCACCACTGATGGGTAAGGGGCTTCTAGGAAAGGGAAGAGTTGATTATGAATCTGATACCATCTTTTCAACCTAATTTCCTTTCCTCTTCCAGGAATTCTTAGAAGACGCCCTCACCCTGCCTTTAATCATGGCCTTAGGCAAATTATTTTCCCTCTCTGACTCTTAATTTCCTTTTTTTTTGTAAATTTGGGCTAATATTCCCATCACTGTCCTTTTATGCTTGATGGTCCAGACCTACTGAATGTATCCTCATCCTGGGTTCGCCTATTAGATTCTGACCTCTTGATGTCAGAGCTCTTGTCCTCTTCCTTTTGGAGGTCATGGTATCCAGTGCATGCCATACTCACAGCAGCTCTCAGAATCACCGATAACCTCCCCAAATCCATGTACTCCAAGGGGAAGGAGAAAGGCCTTCAAGGTTACCCGATCCCACTGCTCTCTCTGCTACTTGAATGGCCCTCATGATTAGAAACCAAGAGGCTGACGGTCTTCAGTTTAAACACTTCCAGTGATGGGAAGCTCAGTCCTTTCCAAAGACAGGTATTTCCTCTTTGAAATTCAGCCTGGTAGAAGCTTCTTCTCAATATTCAGCCAAAGGGTTTTCTCGGAGTCAGCAGGCTTTACAAGAGGTCAGTGGGTCTCCTGGTTTTTCTTTACATGGTGGTATATGTATGTGGCAGGGACAGAGGGGGGGCATTAGGAGCAGCATAAAGGAGTGAAATTGGGGCAGAGGCTGACGACCCTCAAGAGTGTTCCTCTCATGATTCCTGAGTGACACTCCATACGCTGAAGATAACCCCATTTTGGCACACTTTCACTACTGGCATTGATGAAGGCGGCTTTTTCCTGGGGACAGTTGTTCAGAGCTGTTCCAAGGCAGTTAAACGTCACAAGCAGAGGGAGAGGCAGGGGATATAACACTCACACAATGCTCCCCAGCACATCTGTTCCCTCCTCACCACCACAATCTCCCAATGCCCTTTTATGCAAATTCAGAGGCTTGCAAAAGCATAAAACTTTTGAGGAGGGTTTGACAGTGTATTTTGCTATAACTAATGCTTCTTCAGGGAATTCCTATGATCCCACATTGTTTACATGTTTCTCCTGTCACTTTTCCTGTATCCTCCTGACGGGTGACTTGACAGCTTTGGAGAACAGAGATTTACAAGGAGAAAACACTGTCGCCATATTGCTTTCCCAGGGCTCCCCCCGCTGTACCTTTGCTTAATCAGATGTGAAAGCCAATTCCTCTCTTTCTTTCTCCCACCACCTGGGTTTCTTCAGAGTTGGGGCTGGGGTGAGGTCTGAGGAGACTTCTTTGTTGCTGGATATCAAAGTTTCCTTGGAGACCCAAGAAGCTGCAATGAGTTCACAAAGCATTCACATATGTTTTCTAAGCTGCTGTGTACCACAATCTGGTGGCGGATGGTAGGCCAGGTAACATTGACCCAGTTAACAGACAAGAAAGGCCTCATGACCTTTCCAGACAGCAGTCTAGCAAATGTCACAAGCAAGATTTCAACTTCTACCTTTTAGCTCAAAAACCTCTATTCTATTATATGGTTCTGTAAAGTATTAATAACATCCTTCCCCGTATATTTAGCTTTAAAATCTCCACATCTTTTATTCACAGATGCTCTGTGAATCAGGCAGGGCAAATGCATATTACGTGTCACTCCATCTAAGAGCTAGCTCTGGTGAAAATACCTATTACATCCTAGTACATGGTCATTCTCTCTCAATGAGCTTAACTAGAAATCTCAGGTTGCAATTGCACCAGTATGAAGATAGCCATATCATTAGTCATTCTAAACAGGGCATTTGGATAGCAAAAGTGGGCACTATTAATAATTACACTGGGACAACAGGAGTAAACTAGGACTGTCCAGAAAAATTAGGACATATGGTCATTTTGACCATTAGAAAAGAGAAAGGAAGAAAGGAGGAAAGAAAATTAACAAATGTGTGTGTTAGATTTTGCACTAAGCATTTAACATAGCTTAGCTTCGGAGATAGGTATGGTTGTGTACACTGTACAGATTTAGAGAAATCAAGACATTTCTGGCAGATGGTATAGGTTAGTGATTGAGAGCACAATCAGAAAGAAAGTTTCTAGCACATTTATTTATCAAACAAATATTTACTGAGTGCATATATTCTATGCATAGTTTTAGTTTCTGGGGATAAAGGGGCAACAAATAAGGAGTTTATATTTTATTAGGAGGACACTGCAATTAAATAAATAAAGATATAAGTATTATATATGTATGTTTGTATATATATATATATATTTTTTTTTTCTCCCATAACCAGGTGATACTGAATGTGATGAAAAAGAATAAAACAAGGTAAAGGGCTAGAGAGTAATGGGGGTGGTATTTTAAGACTGACCAGGAAAGGTTTATTTGAACAAGTCATTTGAACAAAGACCTGCAGGAAACAAGAGACTGGACCACGTGGGCATTTGAGGGAAGAGTCTTCCGGCAGAAAGAAAAGCAAAAGCAACAGCCACGAGCAGGAGTTTGCTTGGTATGCATGAGGACAGCAAGGAAGCCAGGGGTAAAATGGAGGCGGCAGAAGGAGGATGGTGAGGGGTGAGATTTGAGAGGCTACAAGGAGCTAGATCACAGCTAGATCAGTGTAAGGACTGATCTAGCATTGAAGGTCAGTGTAAGGACTCTGGGTTTTACCCTGAGATATGAAGCCATGGAGTGTTTTGAGCAGTGGGGTAACATGATCTGATTTGTGTTTTTCGGGGATCACTAGAGGTGTGTGGTAAGCCTTGGCTAGATTCTGTATGTATTTTAATGTTAAAGCCAATAAGTTTTGCTAATGGATTGGGTATTAAATATAAATGAAGTATAGGAATAGATAATGATTCTAAGATTTTTAACATGAGCAACTCGAAGTTTGGTATTGCTATTTTCTTTTTTTTTAATATTTATTTATTTTTGGCTGTGTTGGGTCTGAGTTGCGGCTTGTGGGATCTCTGTTTCGGCATGCCGGCTTCTCTCTAGTTGTGGTGTGCAGGCTCCAGAGTGTGTGGGCTCAGTAGCTGCGGCATGCGGGCTTAGTTGTCCCGTGGCATGTGGGATCTTAGTTTCCTGACCAGGGATCAAACCTATGTCCCCTGCATTGGAAGGTGGATTCTCAACCACTGGACCCCCAAGGAAGTCCCTGGAATTGCTATTTTCTGAGGTAGAGAAGATGGAGCAGAGTTAGAGGCCAAAATCAAGATTTCTGTTTTGGGTGTGATAGGTCTGGGATGCCTATTGGACTTCCAAATGGAGATGTCAAGTACCATTTGTTTCATATTTATTCTTTAAGCTGTACTTTTACATCTTATGTGCTCTTCCCTATGTATAACATACTTTCAATGAAACAGCAAAACCCCCGAAACATCAGAACAAGAGGAACAGAACTGGAGATGACTATAGACAATGCTTTAGAGAGTTTTGCTCTAAGGTGGAACAGAAAAATGGGTGGTTAATTGGAAGGGCTTGTGGGTGTCAAAGAAGGTTTTTTTGTTTTTTGTTTTGCTTTGTTTTTTAAAGATGGAGAGTATGTTTTTGTACTGCTGGGAATTACTGAGCAGACAGGAAAAAATGGTTGATGCAGAAGAAAGAGGGATGAATTGCTGGAGCAATGTCCTTGGGTGGGCAAGCAGGATTGGATTCTGGTGCACAAGTGGAGGAGCTGGACTTTGCCAGGAACTCATGGAAAATTAACTCACAGTACAAAGGGGAAAGGTACAGAATATGGACACAGATTCAGACAGCCGAATAGATATTATAGGGGAAATTTCCAGAAATTCTATTTTGATTGCTTTAGTTGCCTCAGTGAAATAAAAGCAAGGTTATCAGCTGACTGTGAAGAGCAGGGAGGAGAAGGAAGTTAGAGGAGAGTGGAAGGTATGAAATAGAAGTTTAGGAAAGTAGGAAAATAAATGGGCAATGTCCACATATGATCTCAGTTGTGACTTGTTGTCACGAATTAAAGCAAGACCACTCTGTATGCCTACGTGTTTTCTCTAATCACGTGCTCGGAGTGGCACAAAATAAGCAGAGAGTTGGATGCATCAAGTTTGAAGCTTTACCAAGTGACAGCATTTCCAGGCAATTGATATATTCTAGAGTGATTATAACAGCATGTTAAGGAGAGAAGTAAATTTACGAGGTGGTTGTGGGGTGGCAGTGACTGTGGGGTAAGAAAATGTTATAGATGTAGAGGATTAGTGGAAATTAGTGAAAGAGAGCAGATAGATTGAGTGAAGGATTCATGAAATTAAGATCACCAAGAAGCTGTAGTAACTGCTAAAGACAAAGTTTACCGTGTCCCTGAGAAAGGAGATAAGTGAGGTAAGGTAGAAGGCAAGATAATTAATGGAGAAACAAACCAAAAAACTGAGAGGTCAGGGTTTTGGAAGGATTGTTTATATATACCTTAAAGTAACAAAGAGTGATGACAGGAGTGGCGTTAGATAAAAATAAAATTACCAAGAAGTGAGGGAGAATGGTTCGGAAACCTGTAGACCTTTGCTACAAGGACATCATTGGACCAGCGGCATCTGAAACATTGGAAACGGATTAGAAGTGCAGAATCTATGGCCTCACCCTTCACCTCAGATCCACTGAAGCAGAATCTTCAGGGGACCCATATGCCCATTAAAATTCGAGGAGCAGCTCTGTAGATGACTTCAGCAATGAGAAGGAGTAGCAGGTCTGATGGTCTGAGCTTCAGAGCAGTTGAGAATTTTAGGAAGGAGAGAGGAACTATTGCCTGAATGTACAGATGAGGAACAAGGACACTTACCTCAATCCAGAAACAGAGTTTGAAGGGATGTGGGGGAGAAAAGAGCTGCTACTTGAGAGGGTTGAGGGGGGCATTAGTGTCCTCAGTGGGGAAAGCTGGGTTTCTGTCAGAGCAGGAGTAGAGGCTGAATATGTAGGAGATTTTGCTAATGATGGACCATGAGTTCCAGAGGCCCCATTGGGAAGATCTGGGGGTCACGGAGGGGGGGGTGATGGGGTGAGGTTTGGTGATATATAGAGTTACACTGGGATAGAGGGCAGGAATGAGAGATGACCTGTGGTCTTGGGCTTCATGGAGGGACTGAGGGAAATAGGAATGTGCGGCATGACTGGATTAAAGCTGACAATCTCTTAGGCAGTTGTGAGCATTAGAGGGGAAAGATATGTATGAAGAACTTCGCCAGAACACAGTGAGCTCCTCATGTTCAGAGCTTGATATATGGCTGTTCCCTTGCTTCCTACTGCAAGGCTGCTCATCAAGTAAGTGTAAATGGTGGAGCCAGGGCTCCAGTTCAGATGAGCCTCACTATTGAATCTGAGCTCTCCCCACCACACCAGTGGCCCTCAAACTTTAGTCTTTATTAGAATCACCTGGAGGACTTGATAAGCCACAGATTGCTGGGATCCACCCCCAGAGCGGAGGTACTGATCAGTAGGTCTGGGTGGCAGGAGAATTTGCATTTCTAACAAGTTCCTGGGTGGTACTGATGCTGTTGGTCCAGGGACCATATATTGGGAATCACTGCCCTACTCTATAACATCTCCCCAAACCCTTTACTGTATTTCAAAGCAGGGCTGTATCAAAGAGCAAGTGTTCGCTTGTCAAAGAGGAGACTGAGGATATCAGAGTATCCATGGGTTTAGAATCCTCTTCTAAGGAACTTCCATCAGTGTTCAAAATTCTGCCTTTTGTGAACTCTGTTTGCCACCACAGAGCAGAACACTTGACCTGTTGATGGAAGGGCAGTGTTTCAATGCCCTGGTTTTCCCATCACTGCCACAGCCTTCCTTATCCACACCAATTATTGGTTAAGTACCTGATACAAATTTACTCACTCTGTGTGTGTTTTTTTTTTTTTTTTTCTTATCTAATCTCAGCTCCTGGACCAGACTTGGGCTCTTCTTTCTGTCTGGGGCACATGAGCCAGGGTTCTTGGTGATTCTCAGAGCTGTGGCCAAGAGTTTGGCAACCTTCATAACCCTGAAGGACAGAGTTAAGACTAATGGCAGACCATGGGCAGACCTGGGCAAAGATGGATGAAAGACTATGGAAATCGTGCCAGACTCAGAAGACCTGAGTTCTGCTTCTAAGCTTTTCTCTTACTGGCTGTATAATCTTGGGCAAAGACATTCCAGCTCTCTTGCCCTCAGTTTTCTGGACTGTAAAATCATAATAATAAATAATAAAATTGTGATACTGATACTTATAATAATCTTACAGGATTGTTCAATAGACATTGAATATCCATCTCATACTAAATGTTGTGGTCAATGGTAGAGCAAACACTGTGAATAAGAGGCAGCGCCTTCCTTTATTTAGCAGGTGTGATGGAGGAACACTTGGCTTTATGGAGTGAAATATGTATATGAACATGCTTTGTATTGTACTGTGTAATTATAAGGTGCAATAATTCATGGGGGAGGTGGGAAGGAAGTAATGCAGAGGCTGGGATTAGTGGAATACATTGAAGACTTGATTTGTCGATAGGCAATTACCTATCCATTACAACTACCTGGAGAGTTTTTTGAAAATATGAATACGTGGACCTAAACCCCAGACATTCGATTGAATTGGTCTGAGGGGGCGAGGTATGGGGTCTGGACATTGTTTTTTAAAAAAACACACCAGATGATTCTAATGAGAATCCTGGGTTGAGACCCCCTTTGCTCAATGATTTGCCCCCCCTGAAGGGGGAAGAGATTTTTTGCTCTGAGTACTGGGATTGGATTTAACCAGAGGGAGCTCACCTGTTCCCTTCTTACCTGGCCTTACATCTCTGTGCCCAACTCCAGGGCCCTGTGTCCCTGAAAGAAGTGGGGATTTCCACTCTCCATGTGAATTAAAAAAAAAAAAGGTCCTTGAGATCAGAAGGTGATGAGAATGCCTGAAGAGCCAGCCTATTATTTATCATAGTCCCAAGACAGATGGAGCGCTTCGGAGTAATTCTTACAACAGCTGAGCTGCCAAGGGAGGAAAATGAGTGAAATTAATCAGCAGCCCTGGGGAAGGATGTCCTGGAGGAGTGAAGCGGTTGGAGCCATGCTTCAGATGAAGGGCCAAGGCCCTCGGAGCAGCACAGGGAGCGACGGGAGGAGGCTGCAGCTCTGGCCAGTAGTGCTGTCTCTCCCTGGGACACTGGGAGCCTGAGAACCTCGGCAGGCAGAGACTGAAGGCATGTTCTGTGTGATTCTCCATCCTGGCGCTGGTGGCTACCCCTGCCCACTGCAGTGAGAGACACTGCTGCCCTTCCACCACAGCCTCTCCCTGGCTCTGTCCCCAGCCTCTCCTGTTCAGGGCAGGAAGAAGAACAGAAGCCAGGGTGAAGCCAGGAAGAGCCAAGATGGCAGGTCACTTGTACGCTACACCTGGCCCGCCTCCTTCTCTCTCTTAGGCTACTTTATAGACTGTGGTGCCTCTCTTGGCCTCTCTTTGCTGGGGCTGGAGTTCTGCTCTGAACTTGGCTCTGACACTGTCAGTGGGGGCAGGAGACTGCCCCTGTATCCAAGCCCTGACAGTGGTCCCACTGTCATGGCAACACCACCCTCCATTCTGATGGTCACACCTACCTGCCTCATTCAGGGCAATATAACTACCACGCTGAACTCCCTGGATTGTAAAATTGTCAGAGCTCACAATCACCTGAAACCCAGAGAGCAAAGCTTTGAAACAGGCCGGCTGGAGATGTCCAGGGTAAGTCTCGGGCTGTGAGAATGAGAGTCAGCAATCAATGGACATATTCGCTGCATCCCCAGCTCCTGCAGCCAGGTGAGTGTGACCAAGCCTAGCTGGTCTGTCTGAACCAGATTCCTTGTCCGGTGGAGTGGCTGAGGATGTGCCCTGCATCTTTCATAGACATTACTCCCGGGTAACATAATCCCTGCCCAGGGCACTGTGCTCAGCCAGCCTCTGAATGCAGATGAGATCATGAAAGTGCTTTGTAAACAGTACAGTGCTCTATGCATGCAAATCCTTGTTACAAATGGCACACATTTCCTTGTTTACCATGAACTTTCCTCCTCCATCCAGCCCTGCATTGAAATCCATCAACCTGATATCTCAAGTGGGATGACTCGCTGCCAAAGTGTTTTAAATGTGGTAGACGGAGCAGGGTGGGGTGTGCCAAGTTCACCTCCCTCCCACTGTTTGCTCTCCCCAGCTCTGCTCTTTTGGCCACATTTTGTCTCCTGTTCCCTACTGTGAGCGAGAAAACGTGGAGGGTGATTTTTCAAATTTCCTTTTGCATGCACATCATTTGACCAATTCGGCTTGCTTCTCCCTCAGTTGCCCTTCCTTCCCTTTCCCTGGAGCTCTGTGGTTGTGACCAGGGCTCTGGATCTGGAATTGGAATATCCAGGGTCAATTAAATCTTAGCTATATGACCTCAAGCCAGTCTCAGATATTTGTTTGAACCTTGAACTCTTCATCTGGCAAATATGTACAGTGGTATTTTATAGACTGTAATTCACTCAGTTAATGTAATACAAGGCTTATTTATCTAATAAGCCCTGCTTGCTCATTGTGGTAAATATTACTAAAGCTCATCCATGTACCAGTATTTCTGGGTCTCTGCCCCTTCCTGGACACATGGAAGGCTACATTTCCCAGCTTTTGCATGAGCTAGGATGAGAAGTGATATGTGTTATTTCTGGGCTGAAGCATTTAGGAGCAGAGACACGAGTTTCCTATATGGCCCTCATGGAGGCATGTGTCGGGATGGAGGTGCCATAAGAGCACCTTGGAGGCTGAATCACCCCATGGGGGACAGTTGCCCTGAGGAGCTACCCATACCCATAGGACACTTGGTATGGATGAGAAAAAACCTGTTGTGTTGAACAACTGAAATTTGGGGGGTGTTTGTTACAGAGCATAACCTATCTTATCCTGACTATTTCACTAACTTTTTTTTTTTTAACATCTTTATTGGAGTATAATTGCTTTACAATGGTGTGTTAGTTTCTGCTTTATAGCAAAGTGAATCAGTTGTACATATACATATGTTTCCATATCTTGCCTTCACTATGACAGGGGTTCTCAATGAGCTCCAGAGCCCTTTGGTTCCTTGGGAATACCATAGGGATGCCATGAGGGAGGGAGTGAGAGGGACGAGGGAAGATGAGTAGGCAGGCTCCTCATCAACCAGAGCTTCATGTTGATCTCATTTATATATTGGGGTTTCCAGGAAGATTACTTTCGAAAGAAGCGTTCAATTTCTAAAAAGTTACTTGATAAGTCACTGCTCTGTTGCAATGATTCCCTCTGAACTCTGCTCTCCTCCAGCCATTACCATTATCTCCTCTGTTCTTGACTATGCTCCTTGTCTCATCCGTGCTTTGATTAGAATCAAGACTTCACCTCTTTGCTGTGAAGCCCACCCCGGGGCTACAGTGACTGTCCTCACCTCATCTGCTATTCCTGCCCTGCTCCTTGATCCAATGCCTCCTCTGTAATTGCAGATGGACTGGAGGTATTGTGGGGCGCTGTGCTGGAAGCAGAAAGTAGTGGAGATCGGGAACAGTCAGGAGATACCCAGGATCAAATCTTGGTCTTAGAGGAGGGAGATGAGGGGGAATGATGTCCTTATATATGAAGTTATAGGATTTGGGAGTATCCTGTTTACATGTTCAGCAGCATGTTGAACACAGGACATCTGGGTACCATTCCCTGTTCCATCAGTGAGCAGCAGGGGACTTGCATAAGATTTATAATGTTTCCAAAGCCCCAGCTTTATGCAAATGAAGGATCAAACTAGATAAGTGAATGTTGAACTGTGGCCCATGGAACCCTAAGCATCAAGGTTTGCTGGGAGATGGACGTGGATCTCCATGGACAGGTCTGGACCCCTCACCCCAACACAACCAAAGCTACTCCACCTTTATCATATTATTTATTGGGGTTTTAGGTAAAATGTCATTAAAAGAAAGGATTGTATTGATGTTAGACTTGAGGATAATGAGATTAAATAATTTTCAAAGATTTTTTTTTAAGCTTGAATATTCTGGGTTTTTTCTTCTCTTTCATACATCTGTGTGTCCTTGGGAAAGTTACTTAATTGTTCTGAACCTCACTTTCCTTATGTATAAGATGAGACCTACCTCAAAGTGTTGTTGTGAGAACTGAATGACTAAAACACATAAATAATTCCAGTGCAAAAAGCTCATTAATAAGTAAAGATGATGATGATGATTATAATTATTATTTAAGATATATGTGGTCATTCCATTTTATTGGGTGAGCAGAGTGAAGGCCAGAAAAATTGTGACTTAACTAAAGTTGCATCACCAGGGATACCAGAGCCTGGAGCAGAACGCTGGTGTTACCCTTGCATCCTAGCCTCTTCACACCAGCTTACTGCCTTATCTGGATATTCTTAAAGCTGTAGCCTCTGTTCTTTAGTGTTCTCCTTCCCCCTTGTTCTTCTTTGAGTTGTCTGCCCAACCTCCTAACAAAAGTTAAACCATGTCTCCCCTGATTATGTATGGATAATCAGGGCCTGTCACCCAGGAGGCAGTGAGCAAACATTCTATAAATGACCGAATGGGCAGATCCCATTTTACAGATGAGGAAACTGAGGCTCTGAGTTTGCCTGCTTCTCTCAGGTTCACTGAGGGTTCAGGACCACAGCATGGCTCTGCCCAGGTGGGTACATCTCTGATCCTCTAGATTACCTGCTTCAGAATATGTCCTGGGGCATGTGTATGATCCCCGCACATTCAAGCATGTTGATCGTTCTGGCTGGTGATTCCATTCTCCTAGAGCTGGCACCTTTCTTGAGATGTATTGCTGTCCTCATTCACCTCACACTGTCATACTTCTTGCAAATAAAGTGTGAGTCTGCAGTGAATCCCGTGTGCCACCTCCTCCCTGGACTTCACACCTTCTGCTTGGGGGTGTGGGCTTGGGAGGGTGGAAGGGAAGGGGTGGGGACCATGCCTCCATCCCTCTAATTGGCTCTGGAACAGAGCAAGCTACAGCTCTGCCTTTTGGTTGTGAATAAGAACCAGAAGCTAAGAACAATGGATTCTGGGCATTTGTGTTATGGGGTCCTGTGGTGGGGGAGGAAGTTATGCTTTCCTTCCTTCCCCGGATGGCAGCAATGTCATCATTTTGACCCAAAAGCAGGTCTGTCACTGAGGGCACCTGCCATTTCAGCAGGATCATCTCTTACCTCCCCCAATCTGCTGCTTAATACTCACTGGGTATCACTGAATCCTCTGAGGAACAAAACAGGCAGATGGGGAGGGGGGATAAAGTGGGGTAAAATCAGGCTCCCGACGTGAATCACAAAATGCAGTCTTCTTACAGGCTGAGAATAACCTGGCACTGAGGCTTTTACTGAAGGGTGATACACAGCAAATCACAGTGCTGCCCCCTGATCCAGCTCCTAGCAAGTTCCTCATTTACATCTGAGAACAATTTCCCCATCTAGGCAAAACTCCTGACTGCAGCAAGAAGCTATGATGAACATTTACCTGGAGAATTCTGCAAAAACCTGCTGTTCTACTATTAAATGTTTGGTTTTTCTGCTTATAGGTCAGCCGTTGGGCCCAGAGCCTCTTCCACTTTGCACACAGATGCAGACAGTCGAGACTCAGCCATGACTAGGCAATGCCATTGGTTGTCTTAATAACTACTCTCAGTCATTAAGATGGCTGAGTTGGATTTATCACCAACGACTGGATCGATTACTTGGTACTCAACTGCAATCTTAGTCTTTCTGTGCTTTTGCTTCAGTCCTTTCATTAAGATGGATGGGCTGGTAATGCCAACCCCATGGGAGGCTGGGCCAGAGGGTGCTGTGTGAATGGAGCGTTCAAGATAACAATATTCCAGGCGTACAAGGAACAAAGAAGCAGAGAAACGGGATGCTTTGTTTCTACCCTCTGGTGCCTGGGGATCCACCCAGACTGGTGAGCGGTCTGTCTGAAGCTGGTGGTGACAGCTCACATAAAGGGACAGAGGGCACGGACGAAGACTCCCCCTTAGAGGGGTTTGCCTTTGCCAAGTGTGAACACAGGTTCATGGAGAACTTTGGTGTTCTCTTTCCTAGGCCTGGCCTTCCCATCCCATGCAAAAACAGGTCTTTGCTACTGGGGTCTCTGTCAGTCCCAGCAGGTCTCTTCCGGCCATAACTGGGAGCAGACTTTACTGGAGAAACTAAGATGTCCTTCAGGCTATGGTGATTGCCTGTGGGCCTTGGTGGGCTTCCTGGAGCAACTACAACAAAACAATGCGAGGAATAAACAGGTTTGGATCTATTTTCTAATGACTGGAGTTCACCAGCCTGGGATTCTAGAGAGGTCCTTGCCAACTGCCTGCCTTGCGATGCTCTAAGTCTGCCCTTTTCAGCCAAAGTTTCAGCCAAACTCTGCCCTCTTTCAGCTCATCTGAAAGAGGTTGGCAGGTTGTTTAAAATGATGTTTACCCCAGGCTGAGGAAGCCATCGCTTTACACGGGAAGAAGTCAAAACTCTGTGCCTGGGGATATTATGGAAATTCATATACTTGCTATGTGCTGGCACTAGTCTGAGTACTTTACATGTATATCATCTTATAGGACTTTCTTGACACCACCAACCAAGAGGGGGTATCAGGAGATGGAAGATTGACACAGCCCTTCACCATACGTGCAATTCCTACTTCTCTCTCTCTCTCTCATCTTTTTTTTTTTTTTTTTTTTTTGGTTCGCGGGCCTCTCACTGTT